>NC_142707.1:35980439-36283469 GCF_055471065.1 Atractosteus spatula
CTGAAAATATACAGCATATCCAATACCACCTGGATGATGCAACAGCAGCAATAGTGCGCCAGAACGCTCACCACACATCAGCTATGAATGGGGAGGAAAACAGGGTGATGAAGCCAGTTCATAGATGGGGATTATTAGGAGGCCATGATTGGTAAAGGCCAATGTGAAAATTAGCCAGGATGCCGGGGTTACTCCCGTACTCTTTTTGTGAAACGCCCTGGGTTTTTTAATGACCACAGTGAGCCAGGACCTTGGTTTTATGTCTCATCCAGAGGACGGCGCCTTTCTAGGGTATAGTATCCCCAACACTATACTAGGGGGTTTAGAACCCACACAAACCACTTTTATTTCCTTTTTTTAATTATATAATGTTAGCATGCCCAAAGGGGTTGGGCAGCCAGTTGACCTTGGACCCCTAGAGGTTTTTTTTCTCCTTACTAAGGAGTTTTTGGTTCCTCTCCTCCGTTGTCTTCTGGTCTTCTGTTCTGTATTCACAAAATGTATGGTTACTTGCATTGTTTAGTGCCTTGGGGCAACCTTATTGTGAAAGGCGCTATATAAAAATAAATTGAATTGAAAACCACAGGCTGAACACCCCCTACTGGTCCCATTTCCAGCAGTAACCTTAGCTTTCCCACGAGGTCTCCTATCCAGGCACTGGCCAGCCTCACACCTGCTGAGCTTCAGTGGGTTGCCACATGTGAACTGGTGATATAGCTGCTGGCAATGGATGGAAAATACCAAAAATGTTTAATCTGGTTTGTTAGATACATAGTGCTATAAAATGTGACAGCAAGAAAAAGCCTCAAATAGAAAAGTGAAATAAATAAACCTGTGATTAAGAAATAAGCTGGACTAGAAAACTAGAAGATACAGGAGTTTAGCAGGGCCAGGACTAAGAATGACTGTTGTAACCAACAGACATACTGTTGGTTGCATGGTTGCATATCACATGGTGTTTGAATCAACTTTATTTGTTGCTGAGCTAGATTAGATCATTTGTTATTGAAAAAAAAAAGATCCACAAATGGCAAACAAGGTCTTGTCACAATGCAGCTGATATGTTATTGTTATTACGATCTCATAAGAAGAGTGCTAATAATTTATTTTGAGCTACACTGACACAAACCCTCATGCTGAACAGCTGATGTGAAAGGAGCTTTGAATACTTTAAGTATCATCCAGTCACATAAATGTGATTACATGGTGATTGGCTTACTTGTAATAAAATGTATGAATGTCCTCTGTAAGTTTTGCAATTGTGATTTCTTAATCTGATTGTCACAGCTTTTCATAAGCAATACAAATGAAAATAACATTAGCTCAAGGAGCTCTGACAATATGTTACTCAAAAGATGATAAAGTAGAGAAATTACATAATTAAAGACTTCAGGCTGATGACTCAATATTTTCCATTTTTTCATAAATTTATATAGAAAGTGCAAAAGAAAAGTCAAGAGCTTTCTCAGAGTTAGCGGATGTATTTACTGTCAAAAGCTCGAGTCATACTTTAATGACGTATTTTTGTCTGCTTTTGTTGAGAACCTGTGAAACTCTATTAATGCAATCTTAAAAAACTGTTTTAAAATGTACCAAGAAAGGGATTTTCACAGGATTTTGTGATCTCCTCACTCTAAAATTTCCAGTGTCTGGCACTATTGCAACACAATACTAAGAATAAAGGAAGAAGGCATGTAAAAAAGGAAACCATAAATACTGCTGATCACAGCCTGGTATATTTGACCAATAGGTTATCTGAGCGCCCACACAAAGTTGCCATGGAGATGACAGGAAACAGGTGACTTGAGTCAGTAAATGTTAAGGTGGCATTGACCAGAAAACTGATGGACCTAAGGAACACTCTCAGCTTAATGTTGCTCTGGAAATAAATATAGGTCACTTTAAAAGCTTTAGAATAATATTTTAAGCATTTTAAATATGAGACAGAATTTAAGTCAGGACGGTGAACATATACTGCAGGTGAATTGCTTTCTGTTAAAGATATGGCATTTGCCATACAAACTATTGCAGGAAGATAACTTATCAAAATAAATAGAAAATATAAATTGCAATAACAGGTAAAGGTTTATTCCATCCTGAAAAGTAAAGAAAAAAGACAACATTTCAGCTGTGGAACCTTCTTCAGGTGTCTTCAGGTGAAAATAAAACTTGCACCATTGAGCTAGGCAAGCTTGTTGTTACTACTACCAGGAGAAGATACAGTATATGGAAATATTTTGAATATCCTCAAATTAGAGTTTGTCTGAATGCCAGCCACTCATTTTCAGGCCCACTGTATCACTCCAATATATATTACACTGGCTCTTTGTGGTGGCATTCAAATGTTTGCAATTGAACACTAAAATATCATGGCTTTTGATCAACAGCATATCCTTTATTTTAAATCAGTTTAGATTTTTACTTTGTATGATCAAATTCATTCTAAATATTTAATTATTCTACCTTTTTCAATTAAATAATATTTTAAATCATATTAAGAATGCTGTATCCTGTTGTTATTGGTGAAAAACTATATATTTTGATAGGGTTATACTGCCAGTTAAACTTAAGACACAAATTAAAAATTACAAGACCAAATTCCTGTTGAGGACACTACATTTTTAATCAACTACACAAAATCACTTAAACATCATCCTTACACTGAGTGTAGACTAAAGCTCCTACATGTTTGAGTAGACTTGGCAGTAAGAATTCCTTCATTAGACCCACAGACTGTGACTACTCCAGAATCCCACAGTACTTCCATCGCCCTAAGACCACAACTGAAATACATCAAATTTAGTGTGCAGACTAAACTGGCACTTACTGTACCTGTTAGCTGGTTCTCCAAACTAGTCATCCAGAAAGGTATTAGGAGCTAATCAGTAGACATTTTCTCATGAAGACTTGCGTCACTTCTTTAGTATACAGAAACCTAGGTAAGCAATAATTATCTTAAATGACAGGTGGTGCAGTGGTTGGCATTACTACCTTAAAACACTAGGATCCTGGGTTCAATTCCTGGGGTGCTATCTGTGTGGAGTGTAAATGTTCTCCCTGTGTTCATGTGGGTTTCCTCCAACAGTCCAAAGACATACTGCTAGGTTAACTGGCTTCTGGGAAAGTTGACCCTGGTATAAGCATGTGCCCTGTGATGGACTGGCATTCCATCCAGGGTATGTCCTGCTTTGCTCCTGTCACTTGCTGGGATAGACTCCAGCAGCCTCACAAACCTGTATTGGATAAAGCAGATATAATATGGATATAGAAACACTCATACTGGAGTCAGTTTTTTCACTGTGCCACCATGCTGCCCCCACACCTCTTTTATTCTTAGATTCACTACTGAACTTGAGATGATTTATACCTACCTAATGACAAAAGATGAAATAAACGGGAAAAGACAGGGCAACATAAAGATGGGGCCATTCCAGTACACTGCATTACATCATATTAATTACATTATCAAATTTAGGAACTGTTTTAGAGGAGCACAACTTAACAAAGGAGTTAAAAAGCAGAGTTGCCTTCAATTAAGCAATTGAGTGCTGTATCTTAAAATACAGGCAACCTTGACACTAGTCCTTCATGTGCTCAGACCTGCAATTCTGCACCTTGGTTTATAATGAGACAAATGGCACTTTGTTATCTTGACTTAAGTCATTATTTTAATTAATACATCTAAAACAAAAACAGTTGTCACTTGCTACCAATCTGAGGCAGATTAAAGTAAGAATGGGGCTTTATTTTTATGTGTTATATTTGAACAACTGACAAGTAAAACAATAGATGTGCACACTGCTCGGTTTAGTTGTGCAGCAGTTTATGCTACCATCCCCGTTTAATCTTAAAATCCTTTAATCCATAAAACACCATTTATTGCAACCTCTTTAACGACGTCTTTATATTGGTTCTGCGCCTGGGAATTTCCTGCTTGTGTGCTGTGCATACAAAGAATAAAGCATTTAAAACTGAGAAAGGGCACTATTCAGAAGGGTGTGGGAGTATGAAACAAGCTACTGTACCTAGTCATGTTGATAAAGCTGATAGCTAGGCTACTAGCAGGACAGGACTGGATGAGATCCTTGGATCACTTAGCAACAACCAATTTGGCTAGATGGACTGATTGGCTTCTTCTCATAAGTAACCCTTCTTAAGCTTCTTAACCCTTCTTATTAATGTCTGAATTTGACAGGCCAATATAGTGGCATAAGGCTAACAGATAGAACTAAAAATGAGGAATACAGATCAAAGTTGTGCCTTATCTTAACTGTTAAACTAATAATTTCAATATATAGCCAATTATAAATATTCCTTTCCTGAAAGTTCCCACAAATTACCTTTAATACACATAAAGCTTATGAAGGCTATTTACCTGCAAGATGTATGCATCAAATTATCATTTTGGTGTTCCAAGACCTGAAGATTAAAAGACTGCATATCCATTTATGCAGTTCAGCTCTATGAACATCTATTTCAAGTGGTAAGAAATTAGGCAGCAGAATAAAAACTATTTTGGAAACAACTTTCTGAATTAATAAGATGTTGCAAGAAATTTACATTGAGGATATACCAAACACATGTCTCTGTATAATAAACAATATGAAAACAAAAAGAAAAAAGTTTCTGTTACTGTAGTTTATTGGCACAGGTAATTCATCAACAATAATAAAACATAAGCTGTTCCTTGGATAGGTTTTCACAGAAAAGATTAAACCGTTCTGCATCTGTACGGTGTGCCCTTCAAAAGGACACTGATGTATTAGAGAAAGCTGTTATTTGTAAAATGTGCAGCTAGAATGCAAGAAGAAGTACCTTTTTAAGACAGGGTGAAAAAGGACTTTAGTGTTAACAGCTTTAAAGAAATGAACATATAGAAAGGCATCAAAACAAAAATGTGCTTTTTTTCTTCCTAAAGCAAAGAAAATGCAGATCTGATCACAAATTGAGTAACAGCTAATGTACAAACTGTTGCGTTTTTTCAATACTGTCACACACTGCCATTTCATCATCGAATTCACAAGAAAATAACTTACACTGCTATAGTCTTGCAGGCACTCAACAAAGCTAGCCTCCCAGCTGATCATGTGGAGGCTTCATAAATCTGTGTCTGCTGCAGACAGCACCTACAGTTAGCTTTGATGGCAGTTCATTAGAAGGCTTTGAAGATTTCCGTTTTTTTTGTATATCACTAGTCTGTCCACAAAGTTCCATTTGCAACACAACTGTGGTTAATATAAGTGCAATAATTTATAGCATCAAAAGTAAAGGAGTTTGTCCATGAGTACCATCTGAAAGCTGCAAGTAAGCTAAATCTAAAATTCAAACATTTTGACAAATACAGTTACATCAGTAATCGCTAAGCAGTGAAAACCACTCCTTGAATCACGTGACCTTTCAACTTCTAATGATCTATAAGTGCACTCAAGGCTTGTAAGATGAGAGAGATGAAAAGCATGTATCGGCCTGTAGCTTTGACTGACTACGCTTGGCAACAAATGTGTTGGCTGGGAATGGGTTAGATGATGCACTACAAAGACGCAAGCTCAGGAGTGGCTTTTACACACTGAATGACAGTATCTAGGATGTAATGTGGCGATTCTCATTCCTCTTTTTCCATGGAAATCCCATCTGTGGGGTGGCTATCCAGCTGAATGTCAGCTGGGATTGGTTAATCTTTCAGTTAAAAGATTCCCCCTGTCACGCTGCACAATATTACCTTAGGCTTATTTTAACAGTCACATCTACCACTATCTACAGGAAATCCTGATTTTCACTCCACTAAATACCAGAGTGATCACCTAGTTAGCAATGTGTACAGCACAATCTCTAAAGCCAAGTTAAGACCCCGGCGTCTTGGCCAAATTTCCCATTGGCCCTTACCAATCATGGCCTCCTAATAATCCCCATCTATGAATTGATTTCATTACTCTACTCTCCTCCCCACTGATAGCTGATGTGTGGTGAGCGTTGTGGAGCACTATGGCTGCCGTCACATCATCCAGGTGGATGCTGCACATTGGTGGTGGTGGAGGGGAGTCCCCATTACCTGTAAAGCACTTTGAGTGGAGTGTCCAGAAAAGCACTATATAAGTGCAAGCAATTATTATTATTATTATTATTAAATTGACAGCCCCAAAAAAAGTGGTGCAGAGTTAATATTTACTGAAATGTGTACTGTCCAAAAACTTCGAAAAACAGAATTACTGTATATAAAGCATTTCAGAAAACTAAGCAACAAGAACACTGGATCGAAAATAGTCAGTCAAAAGATGGCAAATTTAATAATTTAACCTCCACCAACTCCAAATAGGTGCCTATATAAATACCCATTTGATACCACTCTTCTTCCAACACAGTCACAGAAGGCTTCAGTTAAACGTTTAGGCAAGATTTAATTCCCTCCTCCTACACTTCTATATAAGTGAAAGGGATCTCTAGGAAGTGATTTTTTTTAAAAGAACATACATTAAAACAATTTAAAAAATACAGGATTCCCCTAAAACAAAATGTATAACACAAATAGCAGCCCAGAGGAGACAACATCCTTAGGATTCAATTCCTGGCAATATATGTACAGTACTGATTTCAGAAGAAAAATGCTGCTCAGGTGGGCAGTCCAAAATTCAAACCAAAGTCTTTGGAAATGTCTGGTTATAAATACGCATGTTAAGTCCTCAGGGTTGCCATGTTACAAGTCTTCAGAATTTCATTCCAACAACAGACCGGCCAGAGATCTGAATGTCGTCAAATGGAAAGAGTGCAAGGATCTGGAAGACACAAAGAGGACAAATTTAACCAGCTGCAGTGATACCCATGCTGCAACAGCCAAGCTTACAATGAAAAGCAGACGCTAAAAGCTTTTCCCTGGGAGTCTGTATGTGTCAGACTCCCAGGGAGCAGGAAAACAAACATCCGCTGAGTGCAGGATAAGGCCTAGAGGCCTAGAGGTGGGTGTGACTGCATTGGCCTTGGTAGGGGCTTTAAAGCATGTAAGACAAGCTTGTTTTTATTTATTTTAGAAACACAGCTGAAACATTTGCAATGTGGAGGAATGAAATGGTTTATCCCAGGAACACTGGAAAAACAGTGCTAAACATATATTCAGCTTTTAGTCAGCGTACACTTGAAACAGTATAATTGTACACTGCCTTTGTACACGTTCTGACGAGAACCGTTCAACCCCTCCCTGACTTGCACATCAATATGTTATACACATATTAAACCTGCCCTAACAGCTTTGAAAAGGACTGCCTGACTTGCATTAGCCTTCCAAATGTCCGCCTATGATTTGTAGCCCTTTGAATTTGTCTCCTTGTTAATGAAATCCCCCCAAGCTCCAATATTTCGGAAGCAAACTTACATCATCGTTTCCATCAGCGAGGTCCAGGGCGGTCTCGTCTTCCATGTTTCGTAACATCTTATCAGCTCCAGACTGGCACAGCAAGTTAGCGATTGGGGCGTCCTGTCTTCCAACTGCCAGATGCAAAGAGGTGCAGCCATTGTACATAGCTGCATCCACATTGGCTCCCTGATTCAACAGCAGCGTCACCAAAGACGGGTCATGCAGCTCCACGGCCAGATGCAGAGGAGTCTTTCCGCTCGTTCCCTCCTGAAGCAGAAAAGCAGAGGAGAAACATGGTTACCTAGGAAACAAGCTCAATCTGTGCTCGACAGTTTCTTTATCGATAGCAGCCTCAGTTAAGGATAGTTTCAGTTTAGGTGGCAAGATTGTAAAGGAGCTCCTAAGGAAATATGAACAAACATCAGTGCTTAGAACCAGTTTAAAAGTTGGACCCACGTGCCAAAGGGTACTTCAAAACCCATTGCTTGAGTCTGATTTTCTGTTTTAAAGAAGACTCTTGGCTGAACCCACAAAGTTACCATAAACTTCTGGGGCTGACACCTGCAATATTTCCCACTGATGGGGAAAGATAAAAAGATTTAATTTATACCACAGCTGTCTTCATGGGGCTTTTTCAAACTGTTGAGTTACACAAAATAGTGTTTGTGTTTCAAACTGAATTAAGGATATTGGTACTTTAAAAAAAACAGAAGAAATTCAAGTCCTTCAGACAGTCACTACTACTGGAAGGCATTCTTGATACAATCTCTTATGTTATTCTGTTCAGGTGAGGGTTGCTGGGTCATGCAGTCTTGGAAAATATTACAATGGCTATCGCTGTATTAAATGGAAACCAAATTTTAAGCTTCATCCTTTCATATTCGTAGGTCAGCCTACACCGAAGCACAACCGCACAGCACCTGAGTATTGATGTTTGCGCGCTTCTTCAGCAGAAGTTTCACGAGCCGATGATTTCTCCGCAGAGTGGCTAAGTGGAGGCATGTCAGGCCTGCAATAAGACAAAAGACAAGAGTTTATAAGAAGCAGGACGCAACTTTTGGACATACATTTGCTGCTATGTCAAGAATACTTCTGAGGTATGAGAGCTTACTCTGAATACATGTCCTTTCTTTGAAAGGCGGAATTTATCAGAAAAAGTCAGCCTGTTTGTAATGCGAGTCGGAAAGCATGACATCTGTCTGGAGAGCTAAGCTCATAAAAGTCATAAAAGTCTGGATATAGAAGTGACCACCCCAGCAGAAAGAGCAGGGAGGCCCTGTTTCCCAGAGCTTTCACAATCCTTTTCACTTTGCTTTATTATCGGTGCCTCATCTTGCCTTCAAGTGCTATGAGGAAATACTGTATGTCTGCGGCTACACTTTTCTGCCTTTTTCTCATGCGCCAAGGCGAACCATTCTGAATACCTCTCCAGTTCTGGATCTCCAGGACGCAGCCCAGCTGCCTGACAGAGAGGCCTCGGGTCATCTCGTTGATGCAGTCCACCCGCCCCTGCTCACAAGCCACGTGGAGCGGCGTGTTGCCATCTTGGTCTTGCAGCTCCAGGCTCGCCTGCTTGTGCACTAGTGCCTGCACCACCGAGGGCAGGTTCAGGTACGTGGCCAGATGTAATGGCGTCTGTCAAGAGAACAAAACAACGACAGCTTCCTTGTCAGGCGTTGGGTAAATTCAGCCGAGAAGCTAATCAAATTAGAAGTTTGGCCGTTTGGCACTTTCATGTTAGCTGCACATAAAATAGCGTTTTGTTAATGTTTTGCTTCCGACGATTTTGAAACCTGCTAATTTGTGACTTACCCGAATGAAAGCAGCCTAAAATCACTGAATTTAGTAAATGGGACAGTTGATCCTTTCATTTCTTTAAAAACCCCCTTCTTCTTCTTTAAGGAACCCCCTTTTTTTTGGAAGAATGTTACCAAATTAGAAGGTATCATGGTTGTGCTAAGGTTTTTTAAAGACAAATCACCTTTTCACTTCACAAGTTTTGGACCGCTACAGTAGATTAAAATAAGCATACCAACGAAGGTTAATTACTGTACATTAAAAAGTAAATAGTACTCGTTACAAACCTTTTCTTGCTTTTAACATGTACAACCCTTGACCAAAATACCTTTATTATATTTGGGAGTACTTGTGCATTTAAAATGAATTTCATATCTTCTTACACTATTAAAAGAGATATTTAGAAATGACAGGAAGGAAACATTTTAAAAATATTTAGTAACTAATTATTACAACTAGTTTTACCAGTACTCAGAGGGGTCATGTCTAAGAGATTAATCACACCCAAAACCATATAATAAACTTTTGACCTTCCAACAAAAGACATTTATGCGAACTGCTACTGCATTCATAGCATAATTATATAAAAATGACTACTTCCAGGCCCTAAATTAGTCTAAGTGGGAGATCCCCTTCCCGATGTTTCTAAATTTGATTTCGGGGGGATTCCCTTTTTTACTCTCCCCCACAAAAAAGTCCCTTACACCCATGGAAAAAGAAAGTCCCTACTGGAAAGGTTTAACTGCACGTTCCTTGGGTTTTTACTGCACATTAATCAAAAACACACTGCTCAGGAATTTTCTGGAAAAATAACGGCAGATTTTCCCAAAGGGGCAGATAGCTTTCATTCTAGTATCCAGGAGTTTCCTTTCCTGCTCAGAGCTACTAAAAATGCTCTGCTTGTCACCCCCAAAAACTACCCTACTGTACCAAACACCCCATGTTAAAACGCTTGGTTAAAATATATGATAATAGAATTGATACGCATAAGATAAGAATTGAGATCACAAATTTTTCATTTTTTAAATGAAAATGGCATTGCATCTAACGGCTGCAAATTACAACTCCAGTCCCTGAAGACAGGTTTTGACTGGGCAGTACAAAGAGTTTCGAAACAAAACCAGCCTTCAAGTATTGGCTTTGTATTCCTGGCTCAACTCATTAATTCAGGCCTTAAATAAAGCTGAACGCAGGCCTGAATTAATTAAACGTGAATTTCTGAGTCATAAGGTTACAGCATTTCCAGATGTTTGTATACCGTTTCTATTGCTATTCAATATCACGCATATCTACTGCGCTTGAGCCTTACCTAGTACAATAACATTAACGGTAATATAGAGTATACTACACAGGTTAGATGACATACACGAAATTGTGCTTTTATCTTACCATACTGAAATTGGAAGCTGAAAGGAATTTGCAGTCAGTTTCATTTGCAGAGTAGAAAAAGTGTTGGACTAATGCCAGCATGTTATGGTAGCCCACAAGAAAATAAGTGAAAACAACGAGGAAGAGCCGACACCAGCTCTTCAAAATGAATATCTTAGAAATGGTAGCTGACATCTTTGGAGTCTCAGACTCAATTAGTGGCACAGTACATCATAAACCAGTATGTGTGTGTAACAGATGCATTACAAGAATTATTGACAAGTACAGCAGCACAATAATTATCTATAATATTCAAGTAATTAGTAAAGATACCGAGCTCAAAAGCACAGGTGCTACCAACAATGTATAGTCATACATTTTTCAGAAAGAGAAACAAAACATGCTTCAGATCACTTTACAAACAAACATAATCCAAATAGGATACATATGCATATACAGTATATGGAAAAACAGAAATCAATCAATCAATGTTACAATGTAGTCCTCTATATTAAAGTTACAAATGAGAAGAAACCATTTGGCCCATTTCGGAATGGCCTAAAAAATAATTATAATTATAATGGGAAATACTAGCCCAAATCAACAGAGGTATATTTTCAGGGTAATTTGTTTCATTGTTTGACAAGTTAAATAAAGCATTTTAAAGCATGAATTTCCAGCTTGGCCCTGGAATAACCCTAGTTCAGTGAATTTTATAGGTACCCTGTTTTTAAAATTGGCAACACCTGTAAACTAGTGGCAAGTATCTCAATCTTTTCAACTAAGAGAACTCTGGGAATTGGAGGATGAACAGTACTCACATTGTACTGACAAATTAAGTTAACTCAATTGTTTAATTGATCACGATGGAATATTATAGTGATCTACAAAATGTTCTCCAGGACCAGGATTAGTGATTCTAAATAACCACACGGTGGCTGGAAGCATACAGAAAGTTTAAAAAAATGTCTAATGATGGACTCCAAGTGTCAAATGTTCAAGACTTTACCTGGTAAAGATCATTCTGTATGTCCAGCACATCTTTGGGAAACAAGGATATCAACTGTTCTGCAAATTCCGTCTCTTCATGGATTATTGCAAGATGTAAGATCCTAAAAAAAAAAAAAAAGACTCAAGATAAATATTCCCTTTACATTCCAGATTTCTGCAAACATGACAAAATATATGGTAATCAACAGAGAACTACAGCTTAATGTCACCTCAATGAAAAATGTTATTGTGCAATCTGGCATTCACTAAAAGAAGCTGATCTGTCTAGACAGATTTCTTTATTATTTGGGATGGGGTGATGCAGCTAGTGGGTCTTTAATAGGACCATTGTGCCTCCCAATTTATACCAAAGATCTAAATTCTGGTAAACTAGTCAGTATCTGAGATGATAAAGTAGGAGGGTTGGAAAACACCATAGAACCTCTAAAGGAAATTAAAAAAAAATAGAATTCAAGACTAAGCAAAACTCTGGCAGGTGACATTTAAGGTAGATAAGTGCAGAATATTACATACATGTAGCAAGATAAATGCTAAAGACAAATGCTACTTATGAAAAAGACTTACAAGCTTATGTTAGCACATTGTTTATGTCTTACTAGACAATGTGAGGATGCAAAAATCTCGGCCACACTAATTTTAATTAAGCCAAGTGCAAAATATTCCATACAGGTATTAAAAGCAAAGTATAAATATAGGATGACAGACATTGAGCTTGAAGAAGCTATTAAAAATGACTTAGGTGTTGAAGTTGATTTAATTTTCGTCTTTGGGGAGAGACAATTAACAGGCAAACGGAAGTAGGATCTCATTCAAACTACCGTTCACCACAAGAAAGATTGCTTGTCTGGAACCTATCCCAAGGAAAAGCAACCAGACACATTCCCAAGCGTAAAGGAGTGTCCTACACTAACAGGCTAAAAAAAAAAAAATGAGCCTTTTTAGTCTTGAGCAGAGAAGATCACAAGGGGACCTCACAGAATTGTAATTTGATAAAAGGTAACCGAGCCGACTTTTCCCATTATCAACAGTGAAACACAAACCAGAGGAAACAGGTGGTAACTATGTGGAAGTTAATTTAAAACCAAAAACAGGAGGCACTTCTTGAAACAAAAGGTTGTGGGAGTCTGACTCTACCCACCAAGCCTCATGTTCAAAGCACATATCATGGCTTCTTTCAAAAAACAAATTTAGTTACTAAAAACCAAATGATCTTGGTAAGACTACAGGCAAGAGGAGGCCATTGAGATTCTGTTTTGTTCAGTAGACAAGTTTATAGGGCAGCCAGTCACAAAGATTTGAGGACTTTTGGGGTAATTGCTGCTACTGCTACCACCTACACACACAATGGGAGATTAAAAATGCAGTAAATGCTAATGGCTCCTGTATTCACTTCTTGTGCTTTTCATGTTTCTCAGGACATATTTAAATTACTGAAATTAACTCAGACATTACACGTTTCACACGTTACACATTAGACGTTTCGAAACATCAAAAACATCCAGTAGCTTTCCCAGTTCAATACATTCAAATCCCTAAAATGGCTAAAAATCCCTAAGCTGGTCCACTAATATTAACAACATTCTCATGCTGGCTCATCCATTCTTCAACAACCTAATGCATCTCCTCCAAGTCCTGAGCCATCAAAGCAATTTAACCTGCCAACAGGATGCAAGCACAGGGCATGTCTTTGCATTTCACATTGATGCTGTCCTAGTAGTAAGAAGTTGTGGTAAGACTCTTAACAGATGTGGAGATTGTCTCTGACTGAAGAGGAGGTTTCTTTCACATTCCAGATATCAATCTTAAGGCAAACGCTACAAGAGGTTGATAACTCTTCTCCCACACAATGCTACATTCTTGTTGTTGTTGCTGAACAAGAGTGAATCCTAGTGGCACACAACACCTTAAATGTCTGCTACCTGGTTGAATCTGTGTTTTTGCGTGAGCCCCACATGGTGGACATCTCTCTCTAAGGCCTCTAAATTTGAATAGTCAAAAACCCTTATGTTCTATGAAGTCTGAGCTGCGCCACAAGAACTTTGGAGGTACATCTATCAATTATCTGAAAGCTGCTAACCCGCATCAAGGGTCCGAGGGGCAAGAGAAGGCAGACACCTTGGACAAGACCCCAGTCCACCTCAGAACGCATATGCACAAAGTAGAAGCCCTAATTAACCCTTATTAATCTTGCCAGTATGTCTGTGGGAGGGAGAAAGAACTGAGAGCACCCTGTGAAAGCCCATACAAATACTATTAAATTTAATTAATGAACTACTAATTTCATTAGATTTCCCTTTGAAGCCCAATGCCAGCCTTCTCCAATGTACAAGTATGACTTTCTGAACGGCACATCAGATGATTCTTACACCTACATTTTTTTATACATTTATAGGCGCAAGGCAAATTCCAATTTGAAAGCAGACATAAAAAATTCCTTTACCTTCCACCTCCATATAGAGCTGTCTAGATCAGGGGTGTGCTGTCACACCTGCTGCTTCTTTGTTCCAGCCGATCATAATGACTGAACTGAAGCTGTAATTGAATCAACAAATGGCTAGACCGGAATATTTGCAGATGTTTGCTTTCTACTCATTCCCCCCCCCCTCCCCATCATCAAATTTTTACTTAGGAAATGTAATAGTTAAAAAGCAGTTGTCAACACGTATAAGAGTTTAACTGAATTATGTAACTGAGAGCTTGGCTGGAACAAAAACCAGAAAGTGTGTGGTCCTGGAAATGCCTGCTTTGTACAAGAAGATTGCCTAGACATGACTATGACAGTCATGCCTGTACAAATATACAGAGATCTGCCTTTGTTGACAAATAATTAAGTTTTACCTTATGGTGCTTACTTGTCTTCTCTGTCTTCTTACAGCAAATGGTATTTATAAGAAGCATGTAGGGATTGACCACTTAATCAGGTCAGTGTTTGGCCTAAAACAGGGCTGTTCTTCCCCAACTTAAAACTCAGTATTTACTACGTAGTAAGGGCTGTTGAGGTTTATCTCAGTGGGGCTTTTTGCTCTCAAGAAAAACTTCATGCGATTGCAATGGAGCCAGAGCCTCCTCAATCCTACTCATCAGAAAAAAAAACCTGTGTCATTTACAATCAAATCTTCAGGGCAATAATGTGGGATGAATGGTGCTCGGCAGTGGGCTTAGGCTCCATCACAATGGAAAGATACAGTACTACGAGCAGTGTGTCAGCATGGGGGAGGTTTCATTCTATATGCTATGTACAATGGATATGATTCCACCGAAGAAGTACAAAGTCTGACATTCTGGAAAATGTCAGAATTTGGCAAGAATGCGCCTGTGTTTCAAGGGGCCTTTGCAGTTTAATCACCCAGCACCTTCTTTCTGACACCTTAGCTGGTATGAGTAAAGTTGACATTTTGACTTTTCTGACTCAGATATTTTCAGGCGAGGTGTACAAGTTCTGAGTAGCTGTACAGCACACAGGTTCACTCGCCCATGATCAGAAAACTAAAATAGTAAATAACACTAACTGTAGGACAAAAAAGGTGATTATTCTTATACCTCTCATTTTGTAGCTGAGTCACACGCTGAGTTCACATGCAACTACATGCTTTCTGAGTGTTTCTCTATAGCTGTCTCGACTCAAGAGTCACTGGCAAAGCTCAGCAACTACTTAATTTCTAGGAAATTTATTGTAATTTACATGTGAGCACTGATGCACAGTACATTCAGGTTTCTGAATAATGCTTAGAAAATATTATGTAAAATACCGTAGAAAGTGATCTAGCACAAAGGCAAGAAACCAAAGGTCTCTGTCTCCTCCAACTTTTCAGCCTTGTGCTTCTTCCTTAAGCTTCCTCAGTACATTCATTACCAAGCAGTAAAGAAGAGTTGTCAAGCGGACTATTCCAGTAAAAATACTTTACATAAAATGTTTTCAAGCTTCATGTGAGGCACTGAAGAGGGGAAATAAATGATTCAGACCAAGCTGAAACGCCCTATAGCCTAATAAAAGGGTTTTCTTTCTTTCATTTAAGGAGGTTTTGTGTTTTTCAGCTTTTTGTCTGACTACTCAGTCAACCTACATTTGACTTTCAGGCTCTTAAAGATGGCTTCACTTGCAGTTGTTCCTAAATTCAAAACAATGAATGCTCTATTGTAACAAAATCTTACTTAATGTTTCTTTTACCTGTAAAAGTAACAATACAAAGGAATAGGGAATGACACATGTCACAGGATTCTAAAGTGTTGAGAAATTTCAAAATTGAGGAACTCTTAGATATGTATGGCTTCCTTCTAATACACGACTAAGGACATTCAATAGAAGGGCATTTCCAAAACACCAAAAATAGAGAAGTAAAAATTCCACCTCCTTATTTCGCTGCATGAGACTCATATACCCAACACCCCAGTTTCCTTTTTAATTGCCCTGTAACACACAAACAAGCCCACCAAACATAAAAGCACAAAACTGAATCACTGTAGAGACTGGAAAACTAAATGCAGACTAAACAGGATCGACTTTTCCATTTTGGCCACAAATTTATACCCAGTAAACTTATTTTAAGGAAAGGTAAATGAAAAGGGTGTCACAAATAGGCATGCCAGAGGCCTTGCAGACTGGCATTTGATTTTGCAAGAGAAAACAATCCTGGTCAGACCTGCTCCTCAGGGAACTATATAGGGCTTCTCTCTTACTTGAGTTACACTGCTGTCCTCCTTTGCTCTTCAAAGGTGAACACTGAACCTGCTTGCGGCTGGTTAGACTCACTGCAGCACAAAGAGTTCGAAATGGGGCTCCCCCGGCTCGACGCAACACATTTCCATACCGTAAAAGTTACCAAGAGGACGAAAAGGAAAAGAAAAGCCGGCACAGATTATCAGGGGTAGAAAGAAAAGGACAAACTTGAGAATTTCTCAAGGCTTAAAAAAAAAAACTTGTAATCTGAAAGGTACCCAGCTAGTATTTCTTCTCCTTCAAGGGACTTTCATATTTTTAGTATATATTACGGTTTCAAGCAAAATCCCCAAACGTTTTCACTTAGCAAAGTACCCAACTGATTAGTAATCTATTTACACTATACACTTTAATCTTAATGGCACAGGGTGGTTTCAGAGAAGTATGAAGATAACCATATATCCCCCCCTTTTCCTCTTTCACTTATCACTGTTATCCACAGCTCTACCGATTAAATCTGTTGATCATGAACAGGAAGGGTAAAAGGAAAAACAAAGCAAGGTGTGCATGCCCTGTTGAAAAAGACAGTACATTCACAGGGGGAGCACAGCAGTGAGGAGTTTAACAGCACGGACTGACAATGGTTTCCACACAAGAAAATCTGAATTCCACTTTGGCCTGCAACGGCAACAGAACAACACATCCAAAATCTGGAAGAGAGGAAATATTCATCATTCATGGCTGCAATAATAGGAGACACCCAGGAGATTCTAGTCTCACTACTGTCTGCTCTACAGATATGGTCCAATCGTGTGTTGCAAGGTCACACCGAGAAACAAACTGTGCAGTATTTCTTCAGACCTAGTCAACTTCTTTCTTTCACTTTTTAACCCTATGCCTAATAAACCCTATCCTGGTTTTCTGTAAGTTATAAATATTTTGCAGAAAAGATAAAAGTGTACTTTTGTGTTACTACAATTGTACCGCATTTTCACTGCCAAATCTGACACGCATAAGAGGAAGCACTTCACAGTGATACGCACTAGTGCATTGCCTGTGAATGGATAAGGAGCCTAGTCTCTACAGCATTAACAGACTGCATGCTTGCAGTTTGAATAGCATACAGCTCAGATCTGAAAACTTCTATGCATACACTGAAATGACATGTACACTCGCATAAATCATAATGAGAGAGGTTTCAGCAGCAAACCATTTCCCTGTCTGAGGCGTGTAACTCTGAGCATGTGCTCTGACAGTCACGGGGAATTCCACAGTTAATTTTAGTACTTCTGCTTTCTGAGTAAAGCAAAACCACAGGTGGGGTCACTCCAGATTAGAAATCACTCCCAGAAGCTTTATCCTAAGAACAATGGTGAAAATCTGTTTCCTGTGTTTGGTGCATTTACCTGCAAAGTTACCAAGGCTAAATTCTCAAGGTTTTTGTGCCTGCAAGTAGTGACCAATAAAACTGAAATAATTAACTACCTTATGAAGCATGCATTCATCCAAATGGCATAATTATACTAGTACGCTGTAAGCATGGAACATACAAGATTGGACATGTTTGGTTTTATTTACAATTATACTTCCTAAGCAATTTGTTTTCACAAATATGCACTTATCAAACGAAACAAAACAAGTCACATTATGAGGCTTAATAATAATTGTGAAGTTGGTGGGTACATTTAAAGACATGAGCAATAACTGCTTCCATTTGTATAGTGGTTTTCATCCAAGTTGATCCCACACTTTATCTTGTACAAACAGCAGATCAGGCAGAGAAATTACTTTGAGTTCAAGGGGAAATGTATGGAGGGAAGTTAGTACAAACCTAAAGTGCAACTTAGCAAGGACACAAGGGCAATAACCTAAACTCTCAAGAACAGGGCAACGAGGTCTTTAATGTTGAAGGAGTTAAGTCCTCAGTTTAAAGTCTCACATGGGGGACATAGTACTCCCATCACCATTTTGTGGCATCGACTAAGCACAGCACAGGTCCAGACAAACAAGCGCCACCTGCTGTTCACCAACACCACTTCCAGCAGCAACCTGTTTTTTCTCCCATCTCACTACTACACAGGAATATGTTAGAAATATCAAGTTCTCCTAATGCTTTGGTCAATACTACCACAACTTAAATTACAAGCCCCTCTGAGGTACTGCAAATTTTAAATATATTTAATGAGCAAAAAAAAATCTCAAAACACTTCTTTCCTTTTGAAGATGCAGACAAAAAATGAATGGTTCTTTGGTCACTATGACTTTCTGCTTCCTAACTAAACAGACATTAAAAAAAGGAAGTAACAGGCTCAATTTCCTGTTATCACCCAATAAGAGGTCTCTCTTCACATCTTCCTCCCAGCCCACCCCCAGATCATTAATTGCTACCAGCACATTTTGATAGTATTTCCCCTTAAAGGGTTTTGCCCCAATGTGCAGATGTTCTCTGGACTTCCCTAACCCCACAGTTTCATGCTCCCCTATGACCAATTTCAGTGCACTGTCTAGCACTTTGTAGTGTAAAGAGTGGTGATTTTTGTGTTAGCTCGAAGCAGCTGCAAAAGTCCTGCAAACAGCGCTGCTCAAATACTCATGAATCTAGAGGTGACTGCTTTCTCACTCACTCCCTGCTTGTAACCTTTTCACTTCTCTAAAGAACTGAGACCTTGAACACCTTACTCCTCAGAAAACACGTTTCCTGTGTTACATGTTCATTCCTGTATTGTAGTTTAAAGCAAACAGAACTTTCAGAGCAAATTACAATTGCATACCTCTTAAAAACCCCTGTCTTTACTACAGTTTACTACTCAGCTTCACTATCCCATAACTTTCCTTGCTTGTCTTCCTCTGCAGTTTCGCCTCATTAGACTCCCCTGACATTTTTGACATAAAAACACCTTCAGGCACATGTGCTCCAATCAAACAGTCTCAACTAATTTAAAAATAACAAATTACAAATATTCTTCTGATATGACAGAAAATGTTGAGGTACAGTTCTGAAAATCAGAACTATGTTGGAGATGTTTGATAATCTCCTACCTTAATATCAAAAGGTATATTTTTACAGAAATCATCACACCTCAAAAAGAGCTGTAGTCAGACCTCAGCTACAGGGTCGCATGATTGACTGCCATCAACAAACAGTCCCCCTCAGTGTGAGTGGCAACAGACAAAAAAGCACATCTGATATTAAAATAGAGAAGTGGGTGACATTTAATGCTTTGTTTCTTTATGTCATATATTTAAACACACTGCAAAAACTACCTCAAAGCATGGTTTTCGAACTTATTCAGAAATGCCTACAATTTCCTCTAGGAGAGAAGTATAAACAGAAAGCCATATAAAAACATTATCCTATTCCCGTTACAAAGCAATTTCAAAATGGGAAAACTGTGAATAATACACAGGCCCTATTAAAAAAAAATATACACAAAAAAACATGCAGGTTTCCCTTGCTGTGTAAATCGTTTGTGTAGTACCTGCCGCCTGCTAAAGTGAGAATTCAAGTAAAAGTACCATTTTTTAAATATTTTTTTTTAACTTTCACAAACAGAACAACTGTAGTATGTTTTACTACAAGCTATTTCCACTGAGATATGTCCCCCTCTTCCTCACAAAGCACAGCTGCTATGCATTATGTACTTTTACTATACTGTATATTGATGTGCTGCCTTCTGGAGCTCGATATTCTGGTTCAAACTGTATTTCTTGCTGTCCCAGCAGACCCATTTTGTAACACTTCAAAGAGGAAGCCTCATTATCTATGTCATCATTATTATTTAACTTAGGTACAGAACTCAGTTACAGCAAACTTTACATTGCCAGTTCCAGGCTCAATACCTTAGCTAATGAGTAGTTAGAATAAATTTATCAAAAGGGAAGCTACCATGTAGTGTCACATTTAGAACATGGATTGGGTTTGTGGGCTGAAGTTCTGATTTAAACTAGGGTTTATTTTGCCTGCGTTTAGGATCATTATCAAACTGAAAAACACTCTCTTAACTTGTGAGCCCCCAACTTCAGATAGTACCCAGTACTATCCTCCATTTAAGTAGTGTTATGTTTCCATAAACATTTTTCTCAAAAGAAAAATGCTTGTGACTTTGTCACTTTGTGACAAAACAGCAGAAAAATAATTTTCTGTTCCTTAAAATTCATGATAATTTATGCTTTTGCTTGATATTTGAAAACAATGGAACCTAATGTGAATATGACACAGAGACAGACGAGCAATGCAAAATTCTGGTTCACAGAAACAGTGTGTAGGAATTTACGGGTTTAAATTCATGGATTGTTTCCAAAACCCCAAAAAAACTGCTGTTCCTTGTAGTTTCCAAAAACTCAAACACTTCCCTAAATGACTACACAAAACTGGTATCATAACAGCAGTATAATAGCAATGGGGAATTCACACCTCTTCTGGAAAATATGACATTAATTACAAAGCTGAAACTAAAGTCCTGTAATTTTGCGTCAAGAAAAAAAAGTACAAATATTAGTAAAAATAGGGGCTTCAGAGAAAAAAAACTATTTTTTTCCACAGGCAGTAGGGACTTTCGAGTGAGAGCAAACTTTGTAATAGCAAGCACAGCATATGGAAATTGTACTTTTCGCACAGGCACTAAACACGAAAATCGGCTCTTCAGTGTGCTTTTTTGCATTTAAAACAAAAATATCACATTGACATTAAAGTATGTATCATCATAGTTTACAAAGATTCCTTGTCCATTCTGAGTTCCTGTACCAGGAATGCTCATAAATCAGATCAAGGGGTACTCAAGCCAAAATAAACGAATAATCCCTCTTTGAAGACAAAATAGTAATTATTCTTTGAAATCCACATTTCATCAGGATCCAAACTCCTTACGAGGGATGAGTTAGTAACGTAAAACGATCTAGCTGCGTTGCTGATACTCCCGACACCGTTTGTGTCACAATCAGTATCAGATGATCATAAACTATCGAGCCTTTTGATCATTTTCCACGCTTGCAACGACAGTATTTGACTTACAACATCCACACTTACCAACAACCACGCAAAGCTCTCACATATGCAAATGTTACCAGAAAGCTTTTGTAACAACCAACGCTTTTCTTTCTAATCGCTAGTATCACCTCACAACGATGCCTTATCGCGTTTTTTCTCTCTCCACTGCGAATCACTACCTCTTTTTTTTTGCAATATGGAGTAATGTAAATATAGTTCATTTGAAGGTGGGTTACACGCTCATAAGATTTTGGAGATAGCGTTTTTGCATGCTTTAAACATACAATAAACAATAAACGACAACGGCTCATGTACATGTTAAAGGATGCATTTTATGTGCTATTGTTAGTAATTATAATTATTTGGTTTCTTAGTGGAAAGCCGACAAAAACAGCAAAAACAAAAACATACGTGTCTCCGTCTTCACTGATGGTAGTTAAAAATGTTATTTCCTGTTCGTTGTACTCTGTAGCCTCTGTGTTTTCTGTGTCTTTTTGCTCAGAAATATTGCAATCCTGAAACATGTCCTTGAGACTCTCAACTGTGAGAGAGGACGACCCGTAGGAAGAGTCCAGCCTGTCCTCAGTTACATTGTCCAACTTATCCCTGTCTTTCTTGTTGTCGCCGCTCGATTCCTGCGATGTCCTTTTGATGTTTTGATGATCCTCTTGGTTTATGGATCGGAAGGAATCGATTCCAAAACCCGAGTCGCACTGGCTGTCTTCAGGAGGATCTTCTGCCTTTTTCCTTTCGTCCGGGGTATTGGCCATGGTGCACCAACTGGAAACTTTTTTTTATAACTTACAAAACACCAAATAGAAGGTATGCGCTGTCGAGCCAGATACACGCTTTCGCTCCTGAAATATATGCCGTTTCCTTTTTAAATAACTCGATTAAGGTGTTGAGTTTCATGCCACCTCGCTCTCCTCTTTTTATCTCAAGCCCAAAATAAAAATGCCTTTCAGTTATTTTCAGAGTTGTTTACATTTCAATAAAAGAAGACGATGAAAAAAGGCCACAATTATCTTAACTGTTTCAATTTAAAAAGTAGATATCAAACGCCATCAAAAACCACAGAATTAAACTTGTGACTGAACTAGCGTTTACAGCTGAACCCCGAGCTTGTAAATAGCAAGCGAGCTATGAGACCACAGATCACTGCGAGCAAGTCTGATAAGGGGAGGGACGGACTGACTGTCGTCAATCAAACGAGGTTGTGCTGTAAAAATGCTGGGAATCCCCGGAGGGAGGGGCTAGATTTCAATCTGTTTAACAGGATAGTACCGCGAGTGTCCACGGTTTTACCTGTTGGTTCACTTTTCCTTTCTTCTGTGATACGTGATCAGTTTTCATCCCGAACTACATAGGAAGCAGACTACACTGCAAATTAAATATTCATTATTTTGATGTCACACTAGAGACACAGAGCACACGGTCTTAGTCCACTTTTAAATTAATTGAATGATCTTTCGAAGATGCAGGAAAGAAATGCACGGTAGTATATGTCATATTGCGCAGCAGTGTATTTTATATAATTTTAGAAGTGGGTCAATCTGTTTTATGTGGATTGTAAATGATACGCAATTATGCATATAATTTATGGGTTTAATTCTTTTGGAGATCTAGAATTTTGCAACAGGCGCTTTCTGATGCCTGCGTTCTTACTAAGAGAATTACGAAAACTTAAAACACAAACAGCATAACTTTATGAATACTGTATGCAGTGAATGCAGTACCTTTAAGAAAAAAAATTTGCATAATATAAGCCCCGACTTCAGCCTTCAATAAGGAAGCCACTGTACACGTAATGAAGTCATTGTAAACGTACAATGTTAATTGATCTTTACACCTAGGTCAGATGGGCAACTCGAGTGTGCGAGATCCTAGGTCCTCTATTTAAACTGTCCAACTCACCAGTATATATATAAAAAACAACGAGTATGCAGATTAAAGGCAACACTGTATGCTTGCAGACGCGTTTAAACTTGCACAATTGTGATATGTAATTCAGAACGCTCTGGGCAAGTTCAATGAAACAGTTACCACCAAACAATGTTCCGTTTTTTTTTAATTTAAATAGATGACACAGAATGTCGTAAAAAGCTTCATAACTCCTGCAGGTACACTGAGCATGGTGGAAAAATGCTTTAGAAATGTAGTTTATCCTCCAAACATATTGGTTTTCTATGGTTTCAGTGCAATCTTAAGTAGAAGTTCACTGACACTCGTCTGCTAAAGGCAGTTTAACTCTTAACACACAATGCCATTTAAATGCAATGATTACCCCCAGGACAGTGGTTCCCACAATGGAAACAATGGAACGATGTAACTTGTTTTTTGCTCCAGAAAATGTCTTAATTAGGGGCTAATTCAGTTCTGTTTTCTATTTTGGGCCTATTTGTAAATTTGGATAGGATTTTTATTTGAGATTAACCCTGTGCTATTAATTAGTGTTTTTTTAAACTGGCCTCATTTGAAAATTTAAATAACTGACCATCTGCAGAAGAAAAATCAGAAGAAAAATGGGTGGGAAGCTGGGTGTGTGTCATTATCATGTGTCTATTCATCATCAATTGATCAATTAGTAAGAGCTATTTAGTCAAACGTAATGACAATGAATTTGAAGGGGGGCTGTGTACAGTTCTAAATGCTGAAGTTGCTGAAAACTGTACCCTTGAAGTAGAGTTATGTCTGACACATACTTTAGGACTGACTGAACAAACAAGTTATATAAACACCCAGCAAGCAGATCAATGAAATCATGAATCAGCGGTGGAGATTGAGAACTCAGGTAAAATGAAAATCAGCAGACAGAGTACAGCGCAACGACTCACCTGAAAAAAATACACCTTCTCTTACAATTCAAGTTAATGACATTCTTCAAAAGTCAAAATGTTGATTCATAAATGCTACTGGTGGTTTTACTTTGTGGAATGAATGCAATATATTTTTCACACATTTTGAACAAAAACATCCAGGTAAATAAATAGCTTACCTGCTGTACAACCATTGTCAGGATGGAAGAACCATATCCAGCACCAATTCATGCCTTGACGATGATTTAAGTTCAAGGCAAAATAAGTGATATACAGTATAAATGTACTTATGTGAAAACAGTTCTGTTGTTCATTGGATTGGGAGAAAATTAGCTAGAGATGATTTGTATAGATACACATTTTGTACACATACATATTTGTGTACATACACACATATGTACACATACAACAGCTATACAGCAAATGGTATCATTAACTTCCCATTGTAAAAGAAAACAAAAACATTGCTCAAAAATGTTGAAGAAGGAAACTGCAGTGTACAGTCATTGGTATAGCCTGAATGCAACTTGCGAACACAGAAATAATTAAGGAACATTTGCAGTGTTCATAGATTCATTTAAAATATCAACCAAATATAGTATGAGAAGATTTCTGAGAAGAACTAAATGAAAAAAAACACTCAATAAGATAAAAAATATTAGAAAGGCCAAGAGAGTACAGGATAAATAAATACTAAAAGTTTTCCTCAATATGTCAGAAAAACAGAAGTGAAGTATGAAGCATAGGATCCAGGAGATAACAATGGTCTATAAATAAAAAGTTAAAATGTTAGACAAAACAGAAATGTTTAGCACATTGACTCAATACTTCAGTCAGGAGTTAAGGAGTTAAGAAAGAACTTAACACAATGCCTCAAGATGAGGACGTATAAAGTTCTGCATTGATCTGCATAAATTAAAGGCTGTAGGGAGCCAAGGTCATGCATGTTTTTGGATTGAGAATTAATTAATAAATAAAGAGAGTACAAAACGTAAGCAGCAGAGTAAAATAGGAATCTGTATTTCAGTAGGGCCTCTTTTCCTAATTTATATTAATGCTTTATATTCTGATACAGTTAACTAGTCAAATAGGTGAATTAGAAATTGCATTGCAGAAGTAACTAATTGCAAAATTATGACACTGAAGAGGAGAGACCTATCAGAGTATCAGCTGTGATAGAAAAGTAGAGAAAAAGTAGAGGTTAACATCATGCTGAAAAGTAAAAAGAAAGCCTTCTTCAGTGTGAGGAATGTAGGAGAGAGCAGAACTATGAGGACAAAGAAAATAAAAGACTTTGTGAGAATTTTAAGGAGGATATGAGAAAGACAGTCCACAGAAATTTGAATCTGGTACACAGAAATGGAATTATTAGAGGAGAGTTCTTGGAGAAGTGTGGGAGAGATTAAGAAAGAAATGAATTGTTCATTGAGAGCTCGGGGGAAGGTGTTGACCCAGTTAAAGGACAATTTTGGCTTCTGTTGTTCTCAGGTAGGAGAATTTGAATCAAGGTGATCCGTGTGAAAGGATGCAGACAGAAAGCTCAGTGTAGACATGGCTGGAAGAGATAAAATGATGTTCCAAGAGTTGCTTTTGGCTCAGGTGGATGCCCTGTCAATGTCTAAGGAAATTCAAACAGGATTGCCACGTAGCTCTTAGGTCCTGGGATTGAATCTGGACTGGTGCACTTTCTTTGTAGATTTTGCAAATTCTTCCCATGTTCATATGGTTTCAGTTTCTTCCAACATTCCAAAGAACATGCTTGCTAATTTATTTGGTGGCTCTAAATTGTGCTTGTGTCCTTGTCTGTGTTTCCTGCAATGGACTGGCATCTTGTCCCTGTTATAGTCCCATCTTTCAAAAAAGGCTCCACAGCCTTAACAGCACTAACAGGAATAAACAGATTTCTGATAATGGATGGGTTTCACATTGTTACAAAAAATGTTGTTGCTCTAGGATCAGTACAGAGAAGTTCAACCAGACACATTCCATAGCTTACAGGAATGTCATATAGTGAGAGGCTGAAAGAACCGAATATTTTTAGTCCTGAACAGAGAAGACCGTGAGGGGACCTGATTCATGCATTTAAAATTAACATTGGCATCGACAGTGTCAACCCAAGGGCCTCCTTCAGAGTGAGCAGTTAAATAAGAACCAGAGGACACACATGAAAACCATGGAAATAAGACTTATTTTTTTAACTGCATGGGATCTGAATCAAGCATCTCAGCCATGGTTTTGTTTTGTTAACCTATTCTCTAAATTCTTTAAAAACTATATGGAAGAGACCCTCAAAAGACAAGGATGATAGATGAGATCACTTGCTTCCTAGAAAAGAAAAATGCTAGATAGGCCAAGTGGGATCCTCTCATTGCTAACCTCACATTCAGGGATGTGCAGAGTTGGGTGGCTACAGTGGCTCAAGCCCCTGCCTCTTTGCCCCCATTGGCCCAAGTGCCCTTATTTGCTTTTAGAAAAAAAGTCCAACCAATTAAATTTTGTTTTGCCTCTTGATGATTCTGCTTCTGTATTCAGTACGAATCTTCCATTGGGAAAACAAAATATTGGACCTAATTGATCTCCTCAGAGCACAGGTGCCTCCTGTTTGTTGTAAAAAGCGGAGAAAAAGGCAGCGATAAGCAATGTAGGCTACTACACCTGTGGAGGTTGTGTTAAACATTTGAAGGGTGAGAAGATGCAGAGATTTTTCAGAAGGACTGTACAGGCGTAACGCACCAAGGGTGTCGTATTGAGCACTTTGTGTTTAAGAAAAACTATTTTCATTCACCTCCTCTAAGTTTGCAAACTGTCGAACTCGAAGAAATAAACCGAGAAAGAATTTAGGGAGGCATCTAAAGGGAGTACATTGCTTCATAACTGGGTCACAACTAGCAGCAAAAAAACAGGTACTGTAGATGGTCATCAAAAAAGCCAGTTCTTTAGGCTACATTCTACTATACGTACGCCTCAATAACAGAAGAGTCTTGCTTCACAAGAATGATCAGATCGGTAAATGTTGTACGACTTAAGTTTTGATGAATATCAAAACTGCCTGTAGCCTATTTACAAAAAATATACAGGCTATATGAATAGTAATTCCATTATCATTTTTGGACATCTCTGCCAAGTTTTTTTTTTAGGACACGGCCAATAAATAATTCTATTGGAATTCAATTTATAGCTTTGATGTAGTTATAAAAATTATAACTTCTACATGTTGATGTAGAAAATAATGTTTAAACTTTTGGTGGTGTATATTGAGCAATTTCAAGAGATATCCTTGTACTGGATATCAAGAGATATCCAGTACATTATAATAGTAATAATATGAATAATATTAATAATGCATTTGAGTCATATCCAAACCTGTAAAATTAAGAAACACAGAAATACAAGCAGGCACTGAATTGTGTCCAGGATACTCTAATGTAACAAATCCTCCCCCAGAAAGTGCCCCTTCTCCCCTTTTGAGTCACTGCCCACCAAAAGGTCTTTGCGCATCTCTGCTTACATTCTTACATGATTACAGTAAAATAAAACCTAGATTTTAAGAACAACAGTTGTATCTCAATGTTATAGCTTTTTGTGTTGGGAGCAGAAATCCAGTCATTATGAAGTAAAAAAAATGTGACAGGTGTTGTATCCAATTCAGTATCACCTGGAAATCTGCGTCCCCCTCCTAAATGCGCACGCACTGTTATCTCAGGGAATTAGGGATTTTTCTCATCCCGCACATATAAAATTATTTATATGTAACACAAGATAAAAGAAGCACATAGCCCTTGTGCGCTTTCCTTCAGATTCCCCTCTCTTGTGTAAAAAAGACTTTAGTTTTCATTTGGTGGCTGTATTTTTTTTTATCTTTAATCCCCAGAAAATGATAGAAACACACACAACCAACAGGGTCCTTCTTGTCCATACTGTAATAAACAAAGGCACAAATGTGCACAAAGGAACTGCCTGTCTCATTAAGTATCCTGGAATGTTTTGTGCAACTAGAGCACATAACATAGGGAGGATAAGACTTTTTAGGTGATACTGAAGTGGATGTGACAGCAGCTTTTAAATAGAGAGGAGCTCAGCTTGTCAATTATCTGGGAGTGAAATAACCGACAGCTGACTCCCCTTAGTTAAATGCTCAAGCTGGCTGCCTGTCACAAATACATTTTGCAGTAATGTATGCTTTTAAGTGCTGTCTCTCCTTTTATTTAGCCCATGTAGTATACAGGCTCCTCCAATCAGACCTCCAAAACAGCATGGTTACACTATAAGAGCACAAATAATTGTAGCTTTGTAAATATATGTCATTTAAGAAGCATTTTACTAACATTTATGAAGCTAAGAAAAGGCTTTAGATTAGTAGAATAAGGTCCTTATTTTCCTGTGCACCTACAACCCACACAAAGGGTGAGTTAGAACGGTGCTCAATAAATCATCATTTCTGTCATTGCCATCTTGTGGACAAATGTAATAATGCACTTCAAAGACAATAAACCTATTTTCTTACAATGGGGGTAAATATTTTGCAATTTAAGCAAAGAAACCCTCAACTGTCATCCACTTGTAGCAAATATGCACAATGCTTAAAACTCAATACAAGAGGCTGGTAAACAGTTACAGGAAAAGTCCAGTTGAAGTCTGCTTCAGGAGGCTCCACAAGCTACTGAATCTCACAAGTTCTCTCATCCTTATTCCCACAATGATATTTACTCTTGGAATTGTTTTTTGTTAAATAATTTAGATATACCTTTTAACTTTATATTACACATTTAATCAGATTCTCATTTACTTTTATTAAAACAAAACCAAAGGTGTATTACTCTTATTACACAATGCTTAATGTCAACACTAAACCCGGAGCAAAACTAATAATCATAGACGACATGTTATGCGTGTGTTTAGGGCCACAACTTGGGTGCTTATTTCAATTTTTGCTTATCATGGCCAAAACTTCTGTCTGTTTTTTTTTCTCCCTGGTGTGTGTTTTCCTCTTCCTGGATTGTACTGTAGTTCATGTAGTACAGCAGGTGACACTCGTCACAGCTTGAATGACAAGTTGTGTGCTTAGACACACGTCAATTACCACATAGTCACAGGAGACACGTTAGCTGAGCAGGTCAAAACTAGACAGAGAGGGAGAACAATGGAGAAAGGAAAGAGGAACAGTTCACTGTGACACCTGATAATCTGCAGACAGACATGGTCCACAGGTAACCCCTGGGTTGCTAACACTGCCTTCTCTCCTTGATCAACCAGACATTCCTGTAGCTCTTTCAAGTCCTGTTGTTCCAACCAGAGAGGGGATATAGAAGCCTCAGTCTGTGGAGGAGCTCAGTGGCTCAGGCATTCTTCAATCTTTTACAATTTCCGCTAAGGATTTTACTTATTAGTCTAAAATAATGTAAAAGTCCATTTTAATTACACTTTGACTATCTATGGGAGCCATGGTAGCTCAGAGGGCAAGAGTGTTTAGCTCCTGAAGGTCCTGGGTTCAATCCCAGACAGGGGCAAGTGATGTAGTTTGCTCTAGTTCCTTCCAGATAGATCCCAAGTCCACTCAGCTTGCTTTCTAAATAATTACTGGTGGTTAATCCTGCTGGGGGTAATAGGCCGGCCAGAGTGTGATGCTGACCACATCACCTCTACCTCTAGTGTTGGATGGTCAAAGAAAAATGGTGGCCCTTGCCTCCTATTCCCCATGGGCCTTATGGCCTGAAAAGGGACCTACCTACAGTACCTCACTAGTGATGACATTCTAGGCCAGTTGGAGAATTAAGCTTTTTGGAGGGGCTTTTAAGCAGTAAAAACGAGGCAATTTTACAACCTGATCTTGGATTAGGGTTAGAATATTCATTATAGTATGACTTCAATTCTTCATTGCACTTTACATAGTTAAATTAAGACAGTTGCCCAGTTAGATTAAGGTTTGCCTCTATCGTTCTACTCCATTGTCCTGTACTTTCCATTCACTGTAAGGCCCAGGCAAAATGAATTGTCTTCACTAACAAAAATTAAATTTAAATGGAAAGCAAGAATGTAAAAAAATGTTCAATTTATATGTCAAGAATATCATTCCTCTTGGAATGGTTGAGCCAGAATGATGTTTATTATCTACACTCTTGTCCATGAAATCCAATCATGTAAATGAATCATCAAAATCTTCGATACAACCAAAGTTAAAATTTGCAGATTATAAAGAACTTTATTTATTATCTGGGGTCTCTTACTTGAGTGTGGGCTTCATTCTGTTGACTTGAATTATATGGAAAAATTACAACACTAGTGTAAGGTAAAGTATTTTTATTGCTTAGAATCATAATGTGCACATCATTAAGTAACTGCTTAAACAATTTAATAGGAACATGGTGTAAATTATAAGTAGATATTCTATACTTTCTATAATTGAAGTAATCATAATATGTGTTTTCATTTGGGGAACAAATGCAGATTATTATTAGGTCAAAGTAAACTTATGCCCGAATGAAGGCCAGTCAACATAAGGTGTCTCATTTCTGATATACAATACTTTTTTCTGAATGTAGAGCATAAACTCATCACAGCTGGCTGTAGTAGCATCATTGATAGGGGGTGACAGATGAGAGCTTTGGTTAATTTAGATACGACATCAAAAGATGGTTGTTGTTAATTTTATTTGCTTTTATGAGATAAGCACATCTAGCCTCAGTGAGAGTAGCATTCAACACTTATGAAATCCAAGTGCTGGGCTTAGCAAACATCTTCATCTATAGTATAGGGAGTGCACTTACTCTTGGTGCACAAATTCAGAAGGAGGTTCAGGAGCATTTAAATTAGAAAGGATAGTGTGGCTCTGTGTTAAACAAGAGAGATAAAGCAGGTAGAGGCAAGATGCAACAACAAAAAAGGATGTGCATAAAATTCACATCAGCTCCCTAGTGCCTGTTTCTAAGTGACACAGTAATTCATAGAAATGAACCTGCTATTAGGAAAAACAGAATGGTGAAGGAATATCTTTTTACATTGACAATGGCTTTGAAATTCAGGATCCAAAGACTACAGAAAACAAATGTTTCAAACAATCTGAGTCACATTCAAATATATAAACATTCAAAGAGCTTACATTATATGTATGAAACTCAGTGATCAAAGTGGTTTCGATAGATCAAATAATAAAAGACAGGCTGAAAGGATAATGGCCATTGGAGCTCAAACAAATCTAATACAACATGAAAGGAATAAGTAAAGTGTCTCAGATATTTTTAAGGATCACTTGCAGTAGAGGTATTGGCAAGTATACCTTATGGTTTTACTGTAGGAAACAACATGGAGGATGAAGAACTGATCTTGTTTCTTTTTTTCATGTTCCCAGTCTCCATAACTGGGGGTTAGTGGGTGAGGGTTTTAAAGAAATCTCTAGGGCCTGGTGGTTCTTCCCCAGTGTTACAATTTGGTCTTTATTTCTAGTAGCAAATTGACACATGAATTTCACTCATTTTTTTAATCCTGGAGATACTGCTTCATGAATACAGCTTCGGAATACATAAAGGCCCTTTCAAAATTCTTCAACAAATACTAATAAGAGGGTGCGTTACAAACCAATAAGAAAATGAATACAGAATAATGCTGTAACACCATCTGGTAAGTAAACAGCATTGTTGCCAGAGGACTTGGCTGAACTGGTTGCCATGGACACCACAGACTGATCTTTTGGGGCCTTATGGTGTAAGTGCTTGATTGGCTCCTATAAATACTTATATTTGGAGTTCAGATATAGGGTAATTGGTGGCGACTCTGTCTCTTGTGCAGTCTACACGTGCCTCATTTCTCCTTGTTCCTTTGTCCAGGGCTTGTCCCTTGTGGCACCCTGGCTCTGTTTTCCCATATTTGTGTAGTACTGTCTGCTGCCTATCTTTCAGTGGCAGTTCTGAGCTTCTGCTGCCTTCTATGGGGTGTCATGTAATAAAAGATCACAAAGTCCATCTCTGTTGTTGCAGTACGCAGTGAGTCAAAAAACAGGGCTTCCCAAGGACAGCAAAACTGAGGCTTTAGGGGACTATATAACTATATGAGCTGTTAAGATTAAAACAACAAGTAAAGGTTTATTCCATGCTGAAAAGAAAAGAAAGGAAACACAACGTTTTGGCTGTGGAATCTTCTCCAGGTGTGAAGGCTCCACAGCCGAAACGTTGTGTTTCTTTTCTTCTCTTTTCAGCATGGAATAAACCTTTACTTGTTCTTTTGCAGCCTATGCATGCTGACCCAGCTACAGTACCTACTTGAACTGTTAAAATTAAGTCTGATTGTACATTTGTAGATCAATTGCATTCATGCTGTTTTGTATCCTTGTAATGATCTTGTATGCAGATCAACTTTTTGCAATGTCCAGGCAGATGAGACTTCTCAAAAAGTGTGAACTTTGTATTTAAGAGTAAGGAACACAACTTAAAAGTGTTTTCTATACTTCGAAGTAAAAGATCTTTTGCAATTCTATATCTTTAAAAAGACATGTGGCTCATTTCAATGTGTGACTTCCTTAATTCCTACCATCCTAATTAAGAAATATTCTTCATTCTGCACTTTGACTGAACTTTCTCTTTCAACACAGAGTTGCTTAATGGAAGAACGCTAAACTCCAGAAGAACAACATACCTGTACCCAAATCTGTAAAACTTACTGGCTCACTCCTTATATATACATCAGTATTCGCTGTCGATGCATTCTTACGAGGTAGCTTACATAGAATTAAGTCACCAGTGCTGTCATGTCGATGACTAGCATGATGACTGATGATTACGTAACATTTTAGTTTGTTTTGTTTGAGAATTCCAAGAGAGAAGATACATTACCAGAAGGTTCTGTCTCAACGAATTTTGGCAATAAAACACAAATACAGAAATGTATTTCTGGAAAGTTCTGTTTGGGAAAAATGAAAACCATTAGATACACTACTAAAATGGCCTTACTTGAAGAAGTAGGTTAAGAAATAAGCATTAGACTCGTACGAGTTTTATTAGTTTTTCTGTAATGTGATTCAAAGTAAAAATACCAATTTTATTGTAGTCAATAATAATCTACAATATTTAATTTATCTGTTGCAATACCACATTTTGAATATAATATTTAATTCCATGTTCACATTGTCACAAATTTCCCCCCCAAAATTATGAAGCCACACTTAGCTACAGTAATTCTGTTTAGTATTTGTTGTCCAGTGGTAGATTACCTGCAAGACTGGGTGCCGTAGTGTACTCTGCCATTGTAGTCTGCCAGCAGAGTATCCACAGCACAGAGACAAGGTCACGTTCCCCTCCCAGAGGAGGGAGAGAGAGAGGGAGGAAAACTCTTGTGTAAGACACCAAACGCTGTCTCGGCGTTAACACCTGGAAAGCATTCTTAAGGATTGTTAGAACCGTACAATCTCCTTTATACCAACACAACTGGATCTGATATGTATTTTCCCAACGGCATTTAGAAACTTGCACTTTTAATTTATTTGAAAAACGACCTTTCGGATACATAGTTGAATCACTATTTTTTCCCCATTTTGCAAAACGCTCTGGCTCTTTCATCAGCGTTGTAGGTGATGTATATTTTTCACTTGGGAGGAGAAAAGATACTGAGGCTCACCAGAGCATTTGTATCGCGTTAACGGGTTATCTTTAAAACTGCTACTTTTTAACAACGCCCTCCCAAGGCACAGAGACGGCTATAGTGTATATATATCATCTTTTCTGGAAGACACATTTAAAACCGTAACAATAATAATTGCTAAAAGAAATGCTGCGAGAACGGCGAAGGCGTGGATGGGTTTGCTTTGATCTATTTTGTCAAGGGTGCCTTGGATGATGTGTGTTATGCTTGCTGGCGGGTTTTTGGAAAGCTGTTTTTCCGAACTCTTTGTTACAAAGGTGGTCCATGCCCCATCCTCAGTATTGCTATTACCATCATGTCACCACCAGCCTCGGCTGCCACAGCCAGCGAAAGCAGCCCCACGGTTCCCGAGGAAGACGCCGACAGTGTCAGAGAGGAGGTGAGAGGAGATTTTGCACCTTCCATCCTTTTCTCAGCCGTTCAGCGCTTAAGGGGGTTTATTTTGCCTTAGTGGGAGTATTTTTAGTAATTGGTCGCTTCAGGTAATATAAATTACCGATTGTCACACACACGATCCTTTTTTATATTTGTAAATTAGCCTTTTTTATCACATTGCGTACCAAATGGACTCAATTACTGTACTTGTTTGTAAACACACAAGATAAACGTTTTTTTGTGACAAATCTGTTGGCTCTGCTTACATTAGTACTACACACCAACGGACCCTATCGGCACGGTTAATTGAGTTTTCTATGTCTTTTAAAAGACAGTCTAACGGTCATTGGGTGAAACGAACGGACATTCATATGGCGACAGTTCATACCGTATCTGATCATTCTTAATGCCTTTACCCTGGAGCCAGTGAAATTTATCTGTTGGCTATTAAATGATATGTGTCGGTCTGGTTATTCGAGAATATCTAACAGCATGTAAAGCGGTCGGGTGCAACATTTTACCTTATTACCTTAAAATTGAATATTTTGACTTTTTCTCCCTTTTTCTCACTGTTGGTCATTTACAAATATTACAGTTCTTTTCCTCTTTAAAAATAGACCCTTTATGAGTTGCTGCAATTTGTTGATTTCACCACTTTCATAGAATTACATATTTTCTGCAGTTTCAAGGTATTTGAATTAAAAATGACAGAGAAGTCTCTGGCACAAACTCAGACACGCAATAATGTTAGTACGAAGACTTCGATTACATGCTATCATTCTAAAAAAATCCCATACCCAACCTTTACTCAAATGTGACAAGGACATGTTGAAATACAGTAAACAAAGGTGACTTCACATTTTAGCAACATTAAAAAAATACACTATTCTGTTGAGCGGCAGCTAGTTAAACATACAATGGTATGGTATGAAGATGAATACATTTTTTTTACTTTATGCATTTCAGAAACCCATTTTCTGTCCTGATTGCGTACTGAATTTATAGCCTTTTTAAATCATTGACTACATAAATTATGCATTTCTTGGTGATTAAAAGGCAGTAACATTTTATGTAAGATAAAACATTAGCACTCTTTTGTGTTCTATATTGCAAAACAGTTTCTTCATTAATATTTTTCTGTATTTAACCTCGATTTCATATAACAAAAATGAAAAAAGCCTTTTCATTTTTAGCACATGATAGAGAGTAAAGTAGACTATAAACAAAGATAAGCATATTAGATCACTAATTCCTTGATACCTTCACCTTGTTATCAGCAGATTAACAATTTGTATTGTGATTTCATTTGCAGGTTTACTATTTTTCAAATTGTTTAGTCTTTTTAGTCTCTCAGCTTTTGAAATGTAATTCAAGAAAACGCTGTTAAATGTGCATTGAAGAAACTGCATTGAACACTGGGCTGTAAAAGAACACAGATCCTAGTGTAAATTTCACTGAATTAAATTGGTATAATTCAGTTATAATAATTAAATTGTTAATTTGTTACATATCATACTGACTTTTTCTGCAAAAGGAAATCAAAAGAATACATTTTCATCACACATAACTTGTGAAAAGTACCAGAAACCTAAATTAAAGGCACTGTGCAAGGGTGTGATCATTTTCCTATACAGTTCCTGCCAGTTATTTTTAACAAGTCTTTCCCTAAGCTGTTTTTACTGGAATAGTCCAGTAGCATCACATACAGTATGATGGCACGATAAAGAAGTGCAACAGATAATAACATTTAAAAGCTTTAATGAAACCCGAAATGTATAAGAAATTAAATAAGAGAAAATATCAGATAAACTTCAGCTTAAATAAAAAAAACCTGATCAACAACACATTTAGACAGGATACAGTTTGATGCCACTATTGATGTTCTCACAATGCTCTTTGGAAACAGGTACAGCCGATTCAGAGCTTTTGGTAGACTGTAGTGATGGTGTTATCTGATAAAGAGGATTTAATCTGTCTCAACTATAATAATAATAATAATTGCTTACACTTATATAGCACTTTTCTGGACACTCCACTCAAAGTACTTTACAGGTAATAGGGACTCCCCTCCATCACCACCAATGTGCAGCATCCACCTGGATGATGCAACGACAGCCATAGTGCGCCAGAACGCTCACCACACATAAGCTATAATTAAGCCAGTTCATAGATGGGGATTTTTAGGAGGCCATGATTGGTAAGGGCCAATGGGAAATTTAGCCAGGATGTCAGGGTTACACCCCTACTCTTTTCAAGAAACGCCCTGGGATTTTTAATGACCACAGAGAGTCAGGACCTCAGTTTTACATCTCATCTGAAGGACGGTGCCTGTTTACAGTATAGTGTCCCCGTCACGATACTGGGGCATTAGGACTCACGTGGACCCACTAACACCTCTTCCAGCAGCAACCTTAGTTTTTCCCAGGAGGTCTCTCATCCAGGTACTGACCAGGCTCACACCTGCTTAGCTTCAGTGGGTTGCCTGTAGTGAGTTGCCTGTAGTGAGTTGCAGAGTGATACGGCTGCTGGTGTTGCAATGGTTTATTCTACCATGGTGTATACTACCATGATCTACAATTTCACACAGCCACAACTAAAGCAAGCATACAAAATCCTGTGAAAACGTTTGTGTCAAAGGAAGTGGGGGTGGGCTGAGATCTTTGTATTGAAAACATTGAAAGTAAAAAATGAAACTATAACAAGTAAAAGTACAGCTACTCCACCATTACTTTTGTGAACATTTTAGCATCCATTCCAAAGCTCAGTCTTCCTGATGTGGGTCATTGCTTTTTTTAACATTTCATCTTCTACAAAAAAAGTCAATATGCTTTCATAATTCATATTGGTTTTAAAATACTGCATTGTACTTTAATACTACAATTGCGAATTGCAAAATATTGCAGCTCAGTTTGAGTCATTGACATCATTGTGTCAATGATTTTATAGAGCTGTAAGGTGCCTGAGATTTGCCTTCTTTGAATAAGTTTTCAGTCGCGACAAAATTGAGATGTAGATTGATTCAAATTTCAATGTCAATTTACTAGTGTAGTTCAATGGTTTTGGAAAGCAAATCCATCCGTCTTTCATAATTTTATTTAACTGCTTATTTATATACTCTGTTTAGAAATACTATGTTAAAGAAAGTTGTTAATTGTAGTGTGAGAAATGTATTTTAGCTTTGTCACTTAAATAGATCTTCACCAGCTGTGCCAGTTGTCTTGAACAAAAAAATGGGAAATAATTCTTCACTGTTATCAAAAGGGACAATTTGCACAACTTGAAGTATGCCTCTTTCTATTTCATGAAGAAGTGTAACACAAAAGTAGGCCTAGATACATTTTCATCTTTTAAAAAAAGAATCTGTGTTGCTAGTGTTAAGTAATTTATCAATTACAAATTGAATGAATTAAGCAAATCTCAGATTTTAATGTGCAACAAACATAAGTAGCTACTGAACAGTAGTTTAGACTTGTGCCAAGATCATCAGAGTATATTTGTAAGCAATAAGACAAAACAAGAACTTTATTTTCTTTTCACAAATAAATACAGAGAATCACTAAATAGAAAGCTTTACATTAATATACATACGTACAATAAGACAAAACAGCCTTGTAGCTTAAAGCAGTTATTCTCGCAAAGCCAACAGTCTGGAGTCACCACCATGCTACCCAACAAGATGTCCAGTCCAGGGTGTACCTGACCTTGCGCCCATTGTTTTCCTGGTTAGAAAATGGATAGATAGAAGTTCTAAGTTGACCAGGTGCGCTGGTTTCCTCCAATGTCTTCAAGACATGCAGGTTAGGTTTTGATTGGTTACTGTAAATTGCTCCTGGTTTGTTACTAGCAGAACCAGTACTAGTTACATTTCTGTCACAGAATGGTGGAGTATTGTACATAGCCTTCTCTCATTGGGGGTGTGTATAAGCATGTTCTGTAATTTCTGTCACAGCCTCTTAAAAACAAGTTTGGAAGCAACAATATATTTCCTCAAACATGAAAAATTGGCCATATTTCTCTTTGAAAACCAGAGTAATGGTTATATCAGTGCCTTTTCAATTAGTAGTAGAGCTAATGGTGAGTAGTCCTGCTGTGGGAAAGATGATAAGAGATTGCTTACCTCAAATCAACAATCAGAAAGGAAGGCCGAGTCACTCTCAGCCTCCAGGGAAGCATTTCAGGGACAGCCAATTTGTTAGCATTGTATAGATTTTGATTCAGAGAGAATTGCTTATTCTGGATTTTCATTTGAGGAGCAAGCCAGCACAGTTTGCCAAAACAATCGTTTCCATAGGTTATAATGAAGGATTGTGTGAAATTACAAATGTATAGTAATGTTGTAGAGTGTTGTTAGCACTTATTACATTCTTAATATATTAAAGATTCAAATTTGGATGTTCACAGTCTGCCCTGTTTTGAACAGTTTTTGTTTTTCCTTGTAGCTTTATCCTTAAAAGACTCCAAATTCAGAAAATTCTATCCACAGTCTTCAACCTCACGTTACATGTTTTAATGAATGTCAATTTTGACCTTTCTTGTTATTTAAAATTGTTTGTTTTATACTAATGTGAAATGGCTTGCTACAAATGATGGTGAAACCTATTTGAGGTGAACTAATTATTGCACCTGTACATTCTCATGTGGAATGACATAGTGGCATGACAGTTAGCACTGTACTCTCACATCCTTACGAGTTCATAAAAGCTTTTTACAAAGTTTCTCGTTAAACATTGATTGATAAATTGTAGTCAATAGACAGTCAAAGTAATGCAGTTTCTTGGATCTAGAGCTCATTATAGGATACATTATAGGAAACAGTATAGATAAATGGTGAATATATACTATATTTTGTAGTTAGTAAACTTTGCATGTCCTACTGAAATAGAAGGATTAGTAAACATTGTGGAAAAGCAAAGAAAATTAAAAACATATATAGGCAGTATTCAAGACTGAGCAAACCTAGAAGATGTTTAATGCAGACAAGTGCAGGAGAATATTACATTGTGGGTTGAAAGAACATAACTCATAAAAATAAGATGGGAGGCACTGAGCTTCAAGAAGCTATTTATTAAAATGACTTAGGTGTTTATGTTGACACATTATTTTCATTTTCTAAGCAATGTGTGGAACTGGATGTGAGGAATGTGTTGTTTTGTTCACCATATTATAAACAAAGTTATTGCAGCCCTGGGATCAGTCCAGAGAAGAGGAACCATGTATGTTTGTGGACTCAAAGGAATGTCCTCTATTGACAAGCTAAAAAATGAATTGTTTTACTCTTAAAAAAGACTGAAAGGGGCTAGGATTCCAGTATTTAAAATCGTCAGATGCATTGACAAAATCAGCCCAGTTTGCAGATTGAACAGCCAAATACAAACTAGTGGACACGTGGAAATTATGTGGAGGTTGAAGAACAAAACTAAAGAACATAGAGAACAATAACAATGGTGTTGAAATATAACAATGGTGGGATCCTTGGATCAATTAATTGCTAACTACTAAACAAAGGTTCAATGGCCTCCTCTGATTTGTAACTGTTCTTATGTTCTTAAAAGAGTAACGTTTATGACAGTAACAGTCCCATGTCCTAGTTTCACATCACAATTTTATGCCTTAGAGTACGAATAATGGATTCTTAAAAAATCTTTTCAGTGTGATTTAAAGTAACGTTTTTACAATGCTACATGATATTTTTTTGGACATTTTTATTTATTTATTTTTTTATTTTTATTTTACTTAGCTATGCATCAGCATTGTAGTGTTATTTCTTTGGTTAAGCTTGGAAGCATATTTTGATATTTTAATGTTATGAAGAGCTACAAAGATTTTTTGTTGTGAAACTTTAATAGCATTATAAAAAACACCCTCAAAAGAAAGATAATTGAGGTGAGAGCAAATTGCGAAAGGTTCTTTTTGATATTTTGTAATGCATGAGATCAGTCAAAATGTGAGGCATTTTGAACAGCTCTGGTGATAGAGTTATAAGTCAGAGTTGATAACATGTATACAGAGTAATGTGTTCCAGAGGCCCACATCCCACAGTCCTAGAAACCCAGGATTCTACCCCTGTAATCTGACAGCACTATGACACCTAAACCGACTAAAAAGAGAAAAACCTGCAATCTAATATAATAAATGCATACTACTTGGAACTCAAGTCTCCTTTCCTACAACATGGATTCCCAAAAGTGAATGGGAATCAATCTCCGCATTCTGAAAATGCCTCACCAAACTAGGAAATAATGTTTTTAGTCTAAAGAGATTCCACTATACAAGAAATCAGAATTTCTTACATTTATAATAAAGTTCAGTTTACCAGTTTACTTATTCAGAATCTGGTCTGAGACTGAAGCTTTGAGACAGAGGAGGTTGACAGCAATGTTTTTTCTCCTCTGTGTCTTCTGTTTTCCCTTTCTTTCTGTTTCCCCGTCTCTGTTTTTAGGTTGTGCTCAGTGCTCAATTGATTTACCATGAAGTTAATTAACCAGAGTTAACCATGTGAAACTCCCTTTGTTCATCTGTGTTTACCGGTGTATTAGCCCACCTGCTGCTAGACAAACACTTTTGTTGTTTTAGGCTTTCTGAGGAAGGCCTTGAGGAGTGCAATAAGATGTCAACTGCAAACACACTCCCCCTGGCCCATAACAATATACAGTAAGCATGATGTAGAACATAAAAAGTCGTGTGTTTTAATGGATTATGCTTCAAGGACATTTTTAATTTTTTAAGGAAAAAACAAGTTTGTTTAAATGTTATGTTTAAGATGTAATATGAATGGGCCATCACACGACATAGTAAAAGGCCTTGGAAGTGCCCTTGAAGATGGCTTCTCAAAGCACGTTACAGAACTACAACAATGCAACAATATATACACAATAAAAATGCACAATGAGCGGAGACAGTAGATGGGGGTACAGAATACAGTAGGAGCTAAGGGGAACAGGGAATATAACAGAGCTAGTTACTGTAAGTAAAGGCCCTTCTAAAGAAGAAGGTTCTGAGTCTTGATTGGAAAGAGTTCAAGGTGACTCTCTGCTATCCTTGGGGATAGAGTTCCAGAGCTTTGGGGCATAATAGGAGAGGACCCTGTCACCCATAGAGTGTAGATGGGCTTGGGGGACAGATAGGAGACCAGATTTAGAAGACCGAAGGTTGTGATGTGAGGAGTAGGATGATAGTAGCTCAGACAGTTACTGAGGTGCCAAGCCATGCAGAGCCTTATTGGTCAGCATTAGGATTTATGTTATAGGTAGAACATCCCATATATGATATATATATATAGGTTTTGCAAAAAATGCAAATAATAAGGCAAGGCACTATGTGAAAAGGTTTTCTATTCTCATTGGAAAAACCAGTACACACCTCATAGGGACTGACGTGGGTGTGTCTTGCTCTTGTTATTTAATATATTCTTCAGAACTTCAGGACTTTCTTAAAAAGAATTTAAACAGTTGCATGCTACCTAATGCATAGTATACTCCATGTTTAGGATACCTTCTCCTGTTTCTTACTCACATTTAGATTTTATAAATCCTATTTTTTTCCTATTCATTAATTTATCTGATGAACCTTTTTTGCTACTATAAGAAATGCATGTTGGACTAAGCTAACAGTATATTAAAGAAAATGTACCTTTAGATGAACCTAAAAAGCAGGCACTACTACTAGAAAACTCCATAAGCATTTCTAAGGGAAGTATCAAGTCAAATCAGTATCAAGCAAAATTCGTTCTATTTTTGTGCTCGTTAAAAGTGTAGCACAGAAGCAATGTGGAGATGTCAGATTGAGTTGCTTTCTAAAAAATAGACTTGATATGCATTTACAATTGCATAACTAAAGAGAGCCCAATTTTAGAAACAGGAGTAATTAGATTAAACCATTTCTCTGATCTTTTAAGAGCAAATTAAAATATTGTTTTCAGGAATTAGGACAAGATTGTCTGACAGATGTCTGCTTTCATTAGGAAGGAATGTATTGTACCAGACAAAGAAACAGGAGTCATTTCAGTCTGTAAATGCTACTGTTATTTTTATGTAATTAAAGGTTTCATTAAAAACATAATGCAGACATTCAGTGGCTTTTGGGATGGTCAGTTAATATTTTGTACTGCAAAAGTTAGTTACTGACTTTTCTTAGTTTTCTATGTTATAGTCTTTTCTTTTCTTTCTTCTGTATCATGTACAATAAGTGAAGTGAAGTTTGTGAGACAGTCTTCTTGTACAGTACATACAGAAAAGAATTGTGGTCATTTCATTTATGACACACCTTAACTTTTCAATTTTAAATAATGCTAAATTGTGAATTTTGCTATGTAAGCACTTCCATTTACCTTAGCTTTATAGACTATATATCCTTCCAGCCAATAAGAAAAGTACATTCTTATTCAAAATCATTTGGATGTGAGAGTTCTCCCACTGCTTGATTTAAATCTATAAGATACATTTCTGGAATGACTAGAATCCAGCCACACCAGAGTTATTTTGGATAGGAATAAAAACAACACACTTTCTGTTTTCTGATTATGACAAAATACAGGAATGCACATGGACATCTCAGCTCAGGCAGAAACAATTTAAAAGCACTTAAAATGCAGAATTTCTCTCTTCATATTTAATATAGTGAACATGGCTAAGTAAGAATGTCATCTCATGCATCTGTACTTGTTCACAGCAATGCCTAGAAAAGATGGGATCGTAGAGTACGTGCTTGGGTTCTATTCAAAACAACCTTTTTAACCTACATTTGAGCTTCAGATAACAGGTGAAACTTGCCTTTTTTCTCACATCAAGGTAGCAAGGTATACTTTTTTTTTCTTGACAGTAAGAATGAGCCTTTTAGATTTCTAACAAATTAAAGTCTTGTTATCGGCAATAAGGAAAGGATTGTCTGACAGATACCTGCTTTCATTAGGAAGGTGTCAGAGTGAGATACGCGGGGTGCTTCAGTCTGTACATGCTACTGTTATTTGTATGTAAACTAAAGATGTGCTTAACACTGTAATGCAGAAATTCATTAGCTTTTGGGGTGTCCAGTTCATATTTTTGTCCTGCAATAGTTAATGTTACTGACATTCAGTAATGCTTTCTGTATCATGTACAATGAGTGTTAATTGAATCAGAAAAGTAAAAGCAATTGTATGATATATCTATTATTTACTTTCAAAACTCATGGTGCCCCTTAGGGTGAAAAAGCTTTCATTGTCTTTTTTTAGCACAAGGAACATTCGAATTTCAGTTTTGTGTCACCTTCTAATATTTTTGGAGTCTTAGACTTAAGTATGTTAGAACACAAGAAAGGTTTGGAACTAGAGGAGGCTATATGGGACATCTTGTCACGATTGCAATCCCTCCCCCTTAAGGGCGCTCCGGCTTGTTCACATTTTAGTTGATTTTGTGCACCTACTCCCTGTTCCAGCCTCCCTACAAAAGCCAGACGACGCTCACTCTGTTCCGGGCTCTGCACTTGTCAGAGTGAGTTCTTTCTGGACCCTATGGAGACGACACAATCCAGGGCAAAGTGAGAAAACACAGGGAAAAAAGGATACGGGGATGAGTACGGGGGGGCGTGTCCATGGAGTGCTAGTGGTCGGGGGAGGTGTGGCCGAGGCAAACGATCCAGAGATGAGTCAAATGGGAAATCCAAAACGCCGCAAAAAGTCCAAGAACGAAGATTGAAATCCAGAACCGGGTCGGGACCGGCAGGGGAAACGGGAATGGGAACAGGAACAGAAACTAAAACCATAACGGAGCCAGGCGCATCCAGGTCCCGGAATCGCATGATGCGGGAACCAATGCAGAGCCCGGATTAGTGTCTGCGTCTGGCTTTTAAGGGGGAACTGAAAAGGGGCTGGAACAAGGAACAGGTGTGGGAGATGAACTAACAAGGAAGGGCTGGAGCGCCCTTAAGGGGAGGGGTTGCGATCGTGATAGCTCTGGAACAAGGATGCCCGGAGGCCTGCCTAACTCGAGTCGCCCTATGTCCGCGGCTCGGAGGGCATTCACCTCCTAGGTGTCCTGAACCAGCCGAGTCCGGGACCTGGAGCGCCTGGTCCTGTCCCCCCTTCTTTCCCCGACCCTTCGCCGGATCCCACTTCGGTTTTTAACTTTGTCTTGTTTGTCTTGGATGGATCACTTGGCTCTGGACTTTTGCCTACACTGGATTTTCCCTTCGGACTCCCCTTTTGGACTGTTTGCCTGGACCACGCGCCCCTGAGTACCTTTGTCACGCCCCCCTGTTTCGTCTACCAGCCCAGTTCCTCATCTCCTCCCCATGTGTGTTCACTCCCTTCCGGATTGTGCTGTCCGCATAGCGTCCTGAAAGACACATCGTAACACATCCAGCTCATTTGTTTGCTAGGTGCTAATTGATATGAATATTTTTGCTGCTGAGGTCACTTTTATGTGCTGCCCATAACTGTTTAAATAGTCTAAAAATGTTATATATAACTTTTAAAGAACAAAAATAAGCAATATTATTTTTGTGGATGCTTTTCTTGTTCTCATTTCTTACCAAAGTAATATGTGTAATGTACAGTATTAAAGCTTTAGAGTCCAATTTAATTAATCTGATTAGAGAAGATTCTATAAAAATAAACATTTGTGCATTCCATCACCATTATATGATCATTTTAAACCAACCTTTTATTTATAAAGTTTTCAATACATAAAATGAAAATGTAACAGGGAACTGCTTACTACTGTTAGTAGTCTTATCTGTTTTATTTAAAATGGATGCATTGAAGTGACTGTTGTTATTCTTTTTGCACATCTTGATCCCCATGCAGCAACGACCACTGAAGCAGTCCCTCAGCAAGTCGCTGTGCAGAGAGTCCCATTGGAAATGTCTTCTGCTGTCCCTGCTCATGTATGGCTGCATGGGAGCCATGACCTGGTGCCATGTGACCAAAGTCACCCGGCTGACCTTCGACAGTGCCTACAAGGGGAAGTCCATGATGTACCACGACAGCCCCTGTTCCAATGGCTACGTCTACATCCCACTGGCCTTCCTTGTCATGCTGTACGTGGTCTACCTGGTGGAGTGCTGGCACTGCTACACCAGGAACGAACTGCAGTACAAAGTGGACGTGGAGAGCATCTCTGAACGCATCCAGAGAATGCAGCAAGCCACCCCGTGCATCTGGTGGAAGGCCATCAGCTACCACTACGTGCGGAGGACCAGACAAGTCACGCGGTACAGGAATGGTGATGCCTACACCACCACTCAGGTGTACCACGAGCGAGTCAACACCCACGTGGCTGAGGCCGAGTTTGATTATGGCAACTGCGGGGTAAAGGACATTTCCAAGGACCTCCTGGGCCTGGAGAGCTTTGCTGTCACCAAGTTGAGGTTCACCAAGTGCTTTAGCTTTGCCAATGTAGAGTCTGAAAATTCCTACCTGACCCAGAGGGCCAGATTCTTCACAGAGAATGAGGGGCTGGATGACTACATGGAGGCAAGAGAAGGAATGCATCTCAAGAATGTAGACTTTAAGGAGTACATGATTGCCTTCTCTGACCCAGACCATCTTCCATGGTATGTCTCCCACTATGTCTTCTGGGTGGCAGCCCTCTTCACCCTGTCGTGGCCTCTGCGTGTGTTGACCGAATACCGCACTGCCTACGTCCACTACCACGTGGAGAAGCTGTTTGGCTTCGACTACGTCCCTGTGACCCCCTCTGAGGAGCGACCTTACTGTCGGCGCATCCCACGGGTGAACACCATCGACAGCACGGAGCTGGAGTGGCACATTCGGTCCAATCAGCAGCTCGTGCCCAGCTACTCAGAGGCTGTGTTGATGGATCTGGCCCAGCTCTCCAACTGCAACACTTACACTGTGTGCAACTACGGGGCATACCGGCAAAACTGCGAGCGCTGCCACAGGGCCATCAGCAGTTCTTCCATCTTCTCCAGGAGCGCACTCAGCATATGCAATGGCAGCCCCAGGATCCCCTTCAGTGCCAGCCGATTCTCCCTGGGGCGACTGTACGGTTCCCGACGGAGCTGCTTTTGGAGGAGCAGGAGTGGGAGCCTTAATGAGCAGAACTGCCCCAGTGAGAACACCCGGTGCTTGTCAGGGCAGATGACAAACGAAGAAGATCCCCCTCCCTACCAGGATGCTCTCTACTTTCCCGTCTTGATTGTACATCGGAATGAAGGCTGCCTCAACCATAACCACCGGTCCCTGCACAGAAACGCCTCCTGCGTTGAGACTTCCTTATGACTACACATTTCGCCGTACACTCGGACGAGACAATAAAACACACAGGAATGTATTTATGGAGGACTTTCCCTGGATACAAAGTTCCTCAAGGATGTAACAGATGGCATTGTACAACATCACATGCATACATAAAGGAAGATGGAGGATAACATCAATATTTGCCTTGCTTGTTATTGGAAGATAAATGACTGATGAAGACTTCTTGCCATAGTGGTCTGGGGTCCAGTAAGTATTAATAACAGACAAGTGAGTCCATACCAAAAAAAGTCTTCAGTCTAAATCAATACAATAAACTCCTGCAGTCAATGGGATACCAATGTATTTCTGTCTAGTAATACTTGAAATCTTACACAGTAGGGTAAGAAAAATAAGTCCAGTTTCTCGAGAAAAGCAAAGTTATCTGAATATTGAAGAATGTAATCTTTTCCCTGCTGTCCATTTATAACACAATTCAATTCATTTCATGAACTGGGGTGTATTACAACATCATTCCTCCTAGAAGTTCTCCATTTTGCAGGACAAGCCTGCTTCATGCCCTAAAGACCCTGTCCCGGATGAATCGGTACATTTCCAACATCTTTCCAGCTTAAGGAAGAATCAGTTGCTACAAGTGAGCAAAAAATGCAATTCAAACCAGGTGTGAAAGTGTATCTGGAAAGTAGTGATTTCTTTCTTTGTGTAATGTCAGAACTCGGTGTATATCTCAGGCAATTATTTAACATTGTGTATTTTCCATGGTGATTTCAGAAGAATTTGTGTCACTGCTGTAGCTTGGCTGTTAATGTTAATTTCAAGATGTGTTGTACTGTTGCATTCATTAACTTTCAAGGGGTTTCATTCTACACAACAATAAACAACAAGCAGAAAAATACATTCATTTTATATGTTACACTGATTTTAATATACTGCATTTGTCCCAGTCATGCCATTTGAAATGTTGGGTGGTATGCAACACAGTCAAGGAATTCATAGCAATAACCTTTGGAAAACCTCAAAGCTCTTTTCTGAAAAAAAGTATGACTTAATTATTTATTCCCTTTTGTTAAAGCTGCCTCTCTGATGGTCTGTTCGGGTTTGAGTGGGAGTACAGTATCTTGTCAAACTAGGATACACTCACTCTAATCTAGACAGACCATCTGGACAATCAAATTCTGTTCTTTCCAGATAAAGTGAATAGGGGAATAAAGAAACTGGACAGGACATACAGTCAAGGTAGCTATTAACAAATGTAATGAAGAAGAAAATGAATCTGCATGATAGAATGGAGTTTAGAATAAAATGCTTTTGAAATACTTTTCATCTTATTATCATACAAATATACGCTGTCACTTCAAAGCATAGCTTGCAACTTTGTGTAAACGAGGTGTTAAAATAAGGCTTATTGGGGGATTCTGCCTCAACTGTAATTGAAATTGAAATTAACTGTAATTTAAGATGCAGTTTCACTGTTTACACAATATGGATTAGTTTCCAAAGTTCTCAGATACATGTGGAGTTTCAGTTGGACAATATTGTAGAACCAGTTCTTGATCTGGTTGGCTGTGAAACTTGCTGTCTTAGAACTATCATAATATTCTTTGCTGATGGGTAGACAGAGCAGGGCAATTAGGAAGAACTGTTATCTAGAGCAAAAATGTTAACAGAGATTGGTGCTAACAGTGACTTACTTTCTACCTTTAATCTTTCACTCTTTAACTGCCCAAGGAGATGTAATGCCTTGGCCTTTTGTCAGTCTGCAGTCCACAAATGACAACCACAATCAAATCTGAATAATCTGAATTAACATGGTTTTGGTCTTTATACACATTTTTTTCTGCACACTGCAGCATAGCAGAAAACATATACAGTATATATATATTATGACTGTCATTGTATGTTACAGAAATCATATTGTATAATTTTAGAAGAAATAAGTGTCCTGAGTCTTTTTTGTGAGGGTTGCCACATTTTGATTTCATACAACTGAAACACACGAAATGAAAGAAATCTCACTTTCTATGCTTTCACTTCAAAGGCATAGAATCAGCACAGACGATTCTAGAAAATTCTATTTTGTTTGTAATTTTTCCCAATTTTAATGTCTGTGATATGTTACATGACCTAATAGCGTTGAGTGCCATTGAGACTTGTGAGACTGTTTTTAAATATGTTGCCCTGCCTGTTTGTTTTCAAAGACAGAATGAAAGTGTTAGAGTCTATTTCAGTACAAACTTCCAGCGCAGATTAAAAGTTGGAAGTCAATTGAAACACATGAGCAGGATCCCAAATTAGAGACAGTGATCTGTTTCTTGTTGTAAAACAGCTGCCATTGAACTCAAATGCAGGTTTCATTGCTATCCCTTTTGAATATAAATTAAAACCCTAGCATACAGTTGAGTGCAGAGATGTCTTCACAGTCTTCCAGCGTTAATACTGAGATGAGAGATTGTACACCAATTGAATGTCACTGGTATATAAAGTGTCTCATGTGCCACTGTACTCTATGAGTCTATTATTCTTTTCAGTCTCGCAAAAAGGAATTATTTAGTATGCAGTGGTTAATTGTCGCAATTAATTGTTGCAAAGGTACACTCAAAAACGAAAACCATTCAGTCCACATTGTTATCTGTTGTAACCGTCTTTTGTTGTTTATTGATGATCAATTAATTACACCATAGAAAAAGTGTGCATGCAGCTTCTAAAGTCTTATAGAAGTAACATGTATATGACATGGTCAGTGTGGTGGCATAGTGGTAAGTGGTAAGAGTTTGTATGTTCTCCCCATGTTTGCATGGGTTTGTTCCGAGTGCTTCGGTTTCCTCCCATAGTCCAAGCACACACTTGGAGGTTAATGGGCATGTGTAAAATTCGCTCTGTGATGAGTGTGTGTGCCCTGCTATGGAATGGCCCTCCTTGAGCCTATTGCTTGCCGGGGATAGGCTCTGTCTCCCCTGCAACTCTGCATTAGATAAAGGATTTATAAAAGTGAAGGATAATACAACATGCCATGTTTATTTGTTCTGTTTAAAATAAAAAAAAGCATTCCATAGATATATTAACAGATAGTTTAGAATTTACTTCATGCTACACAATCCAGCTTGACAACTGCACTTTTCTCAGTACAATAAGAGCAGACATCAAGCTGTCTGAAAATAAACCAAAGCTCCAGGCTGTCATTTAAATTGCAATATTGTTTGAATACCTTGGCCCCCCATTAAAAATGATTAATCACTACAGTCGGATTATAGAAAATGCAGGAGACACATACAAGAAAGAAAAACAACCTTTTAAACATTGCTTCCTTTCTCAAATAATGAGACATTACCTGAAGACTCTCAATTAATGGTGCATGATCAAAGGTTTTTGTGCAGTTACTGCATCCACATAGGAACCAGCCTGCACTGAATTCTGAAAATGCAGTGCACTAATTTGCTAAATATTTTCATATATGTTTATCTTCTCTAACACAAAATCTTAGAAATCCCATTGGTCTAGAAGCTATTTATATCACCATGAGTGGGAAGCTTCTGCACAGATTTAGACATCTTCTCCCATACCTTTTTGAACAACTTTTAATAAAAATCTTCTTGGTAATATACAAGTACTTTTATTGTTTTATTGTTTCTTTAATTTGTGGTGTTGTTGTTCATCACCTTTAATTTTCTAAACTTTGTATTATAGTTTGTTTTAAGATCAGTCATCAAACATTTTCAGCTGAGATTTTATGTCAATGATCATCTTTTTTTGTGGTTTTCCTCAAATCACGAAAGGTGTAGTCAAGAAATGCCTTTGAATTAATCTACATAGAGTGTACAACACATTAATCAATTGTAGTAATGGTCAAATCACAATAAATTTAATTTGAACAGCTAAATCATTTAATATTAGTATGTTACCACAAACAAAAATAAATCCTGAATTTATTTGCCAACATTTTTCCTTATCAAGAACATACATACAGTAGGCAGGCTGTTTTCCCTTAGGAAAGAAGATACGATCATAAAAAACTTACAGACATATTATTAATAATGTATGTAACTGTAAACAGTAAATTTGTACAAGAAATAATTATGTACTTTCAAGAAAAGAGCAACCATATGTGCCAAGAAAAACCCAGTGCAGTCAAAACACAGACTCAAGACCTAATTTACTGATTGGCAATAATCTAGATATGATGTACAGTGTAGATCATGCTGTATGACTATGGCTAAAAGTATCTGACATCCCATTTAATAAACAAATTAAATTCAAAATCCTACACTTAAAATTGAAATTAGCAGATGCTATAGGGATTTCAGACTGATGTCAATTCACAACAGATGACATGAGGGAAAGGGAGAGTTGGATGGTAATTGATTCATTGAGAGTTACAGCATTTCTTTAAACATTGCATAATGTTGCCTTCAAAACTAAACAGCTAAATTGTCTCATTATCTTTATTTTATTTTAGGTTTAAACATACCTTGACCTTAGTTACTTTGCTTTATTGTAATGTTGCCTAACAAGATTTAAACAAAACAGAAGGAAAATCAATTTGCAAAACTTCACAAAATTATACAAATAAAATAATTCCTATATGAATGAAGATAATATAATTTCTTTCCCCCCCTGTTTGCCTGGTACATTAACAGATTAAAAATTGACTTAATTTTTATGTCAACATTTACATATTCTTTTTAAATCTTAACTTGTGTGTAGGGTTTACTTGATACTTCATTTTGGTTACCTCTGCTGTAGTGTACAGTGAAGGGACTTTAGATTAAGATACAGTATGTTCCATAGTAAGGAATGTTGATATGCTGGGTTGTTCAAATTGAACAACTGTAAAATAGGAGTTGTTTTATGTTGGTTAAGGAGCTGACAGACCTTTGTAAATCCCTTGTAAATATGTAATAGTATATAATTAGTGCTCAGAATCGTGTTTTACATTCGTGCACATCATTAAATCAGTTCAAATTAGAAGATGGTAATATTCGTGTCTCTGTTGATTTCCTCAAAGAATTCTGTTTTCTCATGCTAAGTGGGAATACCGAATAGGATGGAACAGAATCATTAATGATTTATCTTTGATGAATACTAAAGACACTATCACAGTTTAATATGTTTAGTAAAAGAGCACATAGTCATGGAAAAGCAGCAAGCAGAGCAACAGTTCTATTGTCACATTTTCCTAAATAAAATACAGATAAAAACATAATAGCGTACATACTGGAGTGTTATCTGTAGTGTTTCATTCTATAATCTTGTGAGATTTTGAAACAAAATGCACTGGCCAAGGTACAAAATCCTTTACCTTCCTTTGATATGTGTTATTCTCAAAACACATTCATCTATGCAAGACCCATAGAGCAACATCTTGGGTGCCCAATAAGGCCACTTTCTTCCCCAATAAGTATTGAAATTTCCATAAACACATTGGAAGAGATGACTGTTCCCCAACAAAAAACAAACACTGTACTTTGGATTTCTTTTTCTCTTGGAAGGACTGTGGAACTTTCACTGTGACTCTGGTCAACAGACACTAGTTCATGCTTACAAGCCCAGGCTGAATCATTTTATACCGAATTCTGAATAAAATATCCTTGTGTTGTTTTTGAACATCTTGCCAAATTTACAAAGCATATAACCTAAATATACTTATACCAAGTAAACTTATACCTTCATTCCTTCCAAGAGGAAAAATGTGTTTTTGTAAATGTGACTTGTTTTGGTACTGTTACATTTTTTGGTACTGTTACATTTGGCACTAGTAAGGTCTAGTAAAGCTTATATGGTTTGATAGCTAGTGTAATATTATACTTAATATTAAGCTGCGCTGGTTTGAGGTGATGAGCTGAATAAATCAAGGAACAACTTCTCAGAGAATCTAAATTAAAAAACAAACAAACCAATAGATAGACATACAAGTGTGCACAAGACCTATTACACACAGAGAGTGTTAAATAAAAATATGGGATTCTCATGGAGGAAACTGCATTCTTACTCCTATGCTTTGCAGTGCAAAGCAGACATTTGTAGAGTGCTACATCTCCCCTCCCTGTCCCATTAAACACATTTCTCAAATTTTCTGTAGAGACTAGCATGGGTTAATATTACTATTAAGATGACGTGGAAAGATTCATTTAAAGCTCAATTCAAATGAATGATGCCCTTTTCTATAGTAATATAGCAAACTTCATTATTTTGTTAAGGTTTTGTTGTGACTGGGTCTTGTAAATGAACAGTGAAATGTGATTGGATCCTATAACCACATCCATTGGATATCATCACATTGATAAAAGATGTAACCACACAACGCCCATGCCACCAGATGCTGTATGCGTGGGGTGGTGGTTTGTTCTGGTATAAATATAGCTGTATAATAATTGTAGAATTTTCTGCAGCATTATCTAGTCCAAGCAACTGAATCTTATATAAGACACACTGAACAGTGTCTGTTCCCAAATACTGTTTTGATTAATGTGGACCAAAACGTATGAAAATGCCCAATGATATTTCATGTTTTGACTGAAGTTCTGAAGAGTGTGTCAGCATGTCTTCAATTAGACATTGAAGCATTAATTACTTTATAACTGTCATGTTCTTGTCTATAAGTTACATAAGAAAATTAAATTATTGGAAAAGCTTTGGGCATGTCCAATCTGTAACATCTCCACCCTTCAGCTTTTTAAGGGTGGCTTTAAAAATAAATTACTTATGATATGCTATATAGACAGAAACTGTAAATCAATTATGACCTTGCAAAGCCTAACGTCTACTGTTAAGTGGAAAAAAGAACAAAAAGCATCTATGTTCTTAAAAGAGGGAGACAATGTTACAGATCTTAAATTAAAAATGTTAGAAGATCTAGTATATAAAGTACAATCTTCATGTGTAATACAATGACTGTTACACCATTTCTCATTAAGCTGAACATTAAATGTCCTTTAAGGGGGAGAAATGTTTTATGAATTTTCTAACTTAAATGTTTGAGATATTCTTTTTTAAATTGTACATACATTGTAAACAGTCTGTGAAAAAGGTAAGGTAAAGAGGGTGGGTGCTGTTTTTACTGTAAATAATGCACAACTAAGAGGTGTCAACCAGTTTCGATTGTACAAACTTGTATCAGTTTGTCACACATGACTAATTTTAAAAAAATGTGAAATGTAGAACTTTCAGTTTGTTGGAACTGAACCACTATATATACTGAAACATGTTCTGGAAAAAATTAATGGGTCTAGTAGCCATATAGACATCAAAAGGTACTGTATAAATACTGTATAATTAAATAAAAAATGTCAGAGCACTCTTTTTTATTTGCATTGCCTGAATCCCGTATACTGAAAATGATAAACTACTTCTCAGAACAATTCTTTACCATTATGAGGTGCTTACATGAAACAACAATTGTAATTTTACCCAACAAAGAATGAAAAGTGTAATCTAAAGTTGCGCTATACAGTTACAGAAACACAGGATGATTACCTTTTGGGAAGTCTTTTTTTATTGAACCTGATTCAGGTTTACTACATTTGTTTCAGTTTCATATATATATACAAGATACATGTTGAAGCTTTTTCAACTAAACCTTTTTGATCCTGAGTAATACTGAATAATCCTGGTTGACACTGATGCCTGATGGATTTTCCAAGGAAGCTTCAAAGTGAAAGAAAAAAAAAGTATAAAAAAATGACAACATAGCAGGTTTCTGTCTAAAATCATACTACAAGGAGTTAAAAAAAGTCCTGGATTATTAACCAACTATAGTATATTAAACGAGTCAATTTCGTTACCAAACAATTATAAATTTTAATACCTGTTATTCATTTTGGCTGCGTACTGGAAGTTTTTTTTCCCTGTACTAAATTAAAAACCCACCATCAACCATGAAGCACCATGTGGGTTTGCAGTGGGAAGATCCATGAAAGCTTTGAATTAGCCCAGGCCTGTTCCTGCACTCAAATATAATCACAATGGCAGCAATCACTAAAGTCTATTTGGCTGTCTAAATGGGTAAAATTGTAAGTTACAAATAATCAGTGGTACATGTTGAGCTGCTATGGTGCAAAATCTAAGTATATACAGTATGTATGGATCTGGATAAAACTGAAATAATAGTATATTTAATACATTCACCTTACAGGATCACAGTGAGGCCGAAGCCTGTCGGTTTACAGAATGACAGTCCATCGCAGAGCACTCACAGACACAAACACACACTTACTAGTAAGCACAGCACCAAACAGAAGAACAATATTTAATCAATATGGAAGATCAAACTGAACATTTTTCTCCTGTTCTCTTTATATTCAAATATTTTAAAATTAGATGCAAAATGTAAGAGACAGAAATAGCCAACTTATTCTCAAAAATATCATTAAGAGGGGTAAAAAGATATTTCTTGGGAATTGTTTTGGGCTTGAAAGAGCAGCTATAGGTTTTCAATAAACCTCACATGAGGATTAAAATGTTGTGGTTTCCAATAGTGGTCAGTCTTTGTGGAATTTTAATTAATTACTGAACAAATTGCTTTCTCCACTATTAATAAAATGATGTACTGTATTTGAATTCCTTAAAATAAGAATCATTCCTGTAATAAAATGTCTCATATGTCAGCAAATATGATCTGATTATGTCACCCAATAAACATCAATGAAATGTCAAAAATAATTGACTCTATTACTTTTATGGAGACAATGAGATCGATCACTGGACAAATTTCTCATGACAGCTGTAAAAAATATAACACATTTGTATATACACTGGTGCTTTTCAGATAGGCATAAAAATATAGGTATTGTGAAATTTTTATCTTGCGTCACAGCTCTTTTATATTATACATTTCCCCCCCATAGTCACAGTGATTTCACTTAGCTAAAATCATGGCAATTGTACACAAAAAAGCTGTGCTCTGCCTACTGTATGAATTGTTTTCCAAATTGTTCCATTGATATCTGACTCATATTGGCAACAAATAGGAAATGTAAACTCACATTTATACAGCTGGAGGTGCAGTATATCACAAGTTTGATGTCAAATGTTTTTTCTAATGTCTGTGAGAGATTACAAAATTCAAGTCTGTATGTATTTCCACACTATCACAATGTTGCCTTTATGTTGCATATAAAACTACAAAGATTGCAAACCAAATCTGTGTGTCAAGAGTTCTGACAAGTTAACTGACCAATAAAAACATTTTGTGTATTCAATGGAAATGTATTTCTTCATTGATTCAACAACAGAGTGAAGGTAGCAGTAATGCTTCAAAAAATAACCTATAGCAGTTACAGTATATTATAGAAAAGCATTGATATGTTTTTTTTTATTTTTGTTTGAATGAAAACAAACATCAAACATTAACATTTAAAAAGTATCTTGATCTGTTAAAAACACTTTTTGCTGAAGTTTTCCATGCATGCAAAACTCAATTTAATAAACTATATTCAAAATGTTTTCAAAGGCATTTTAAATGTCAAAGTACTCATGTGAAAACTGTACATATGAGGATCTATTTATTTGCTCTAGATTCCTGAAGGTGTCTCTTGCGTGCCTTCTCTTGGTTGCCTCTAAGGATCTGGCTGATACAGTATTCACTCTCCTGCCCCACTTCTGTTAGGCGTATATCACACTCCACCACAGTAGTGTTGTGAGACATGCCCTCTTCCAGTAGTTTTCCCCCATCCTTCAAAACAGAAATCAAAGAAAACAATGAATCCATTTATAATTGGACATGATAAAAAAAAACGTTTCTAGCAACTACTGTCACATTTGTGACATTTACTTCTTGTAAACATCCCGGAATATGATTATTATATGTTTTATGCAGGCACTGTGTTACAGCACTTTATATCACCCTATTGTTACTTAAAACAGTGTAGGTAGAAAACAAATGCAAAGTTAAATTTTAACAGGTTCTTTCCCATGTTAAGGCATTTCTGAGAATTTTGAATATATGTAATAGATAGGAAAGTGTTCAGAAATGCCTTTAAAACGTCTTAACACCCTAACCAGCTGCCGCTTACAAATTAGCAAGGGCTCTCTGATTCGATTCTGATGTTTCCAATCATCACAGTCCAAAGAGTCAAGGAGGCAAACACTGCATTCCAGATCTACCTCTTCTTATTGAACTGAAAATGACCTGTTTTTCATAATTAAGATATTCATTTTCAAATGATTTCTATCCCTTGTTTGAGATACCTTGATCTATGTTTACCTATCTAGAACATAACTATTTGCCAAAACTTAAAATGCTTTAATTTTTAGTTTATTTCTTGCACTGAAAACCTAAAAGAGTAAACGAGTTACTTACTGCTCCTAGTCTGTTGCATGAAAGGTTGATGCTTCTCAGGGTTGTATTCTGAACAAGAACCTGAGAAAGAACAGAGGCTGTGGGCTCTGTCAGCTCATTGCTACCCAGATGCAAGCTTACGAGGGTGGTATTCTTTAGAAGAGCCTGAGCAATGGACTGTCCCCCTTCATCTCCAGTGCAATTCAGTCTGAGGTTTAAAGACAGCAGGGTGGCATTTTTGGACAGTGCATATGCAATTGCCTGTGCTCCTGGACCTCTGATTTTGTTGTTGTAAACAATGAGCTTTTCCAGCTGGCTTCTATTGATCAGTTTGCCTATAGCCCTTGCCCCTCTGTCCCCAATTAAGTTGTGAGAAAGGTCCAGCTCCTTCAAGGAGGGGTGATCCAGTAAGCTGTGAATAAGCACTCGGGCTTTTTCATCATCTACCTTGCTCTCATGTATTCTGAAGACCTTCAAAAAGAAGTGAAAATTCATGTGTCACAATCATACACCAGCTGTGTTATATTTGTTAATTTGTCACTGTTTTCATACTCACATGCCATGAAAAATCGACAGCTCTGCCTACTTCTTGGTACTATGGTAAGGTGTATTACAAGGGTATTCCAATAAATATTGACATTTACCTTTCTTACAAATGATTTTGGGAATCTCAAACAAGCTACTTAGCCATGCTGTCGAAGCCCAAACCATGGAATTTGTCAAGAAAAGGGCTGCATGAGCCTGGGATAATTAATAATATTATTGGATAATAAATTTTGGATTAATTAATTTCTAGCAACAAAATAAGGTAGATAGGCAGAACAACCTCAATTCAATTGCAACTTTTGTAGGTATTTTCTTAAGGCAGATGAAATTGGGTTTCAATAGAAAAGTATATGTGGCCTGTAAATATACTGCATTATGGTGTGATCTGGATTCCTTTAATTACATATCATTAAATTATAAAAATGTTATAAGCATAGATGTAAATACCAAAAACAAATATTGCCATTTGTGACAAAAAGGCAATATATTCTTCTTATTATTATTATTATTATTTACAACATTCTGCAATTAAAGGTTCCCAGAACAGAACATACCTTCAAAGTTTTGCAAGACTTTAAAGCTATAGCCAGGGACTGGCAGTCCCGATAGGTGAATTCAAACAGATTCCATTCAAAGTTCATCCCACATCCCTTGACTCCATACACCACATGCAGCTCTTCCAGATGACTGAGCTTGTCCAGGAGAATGCTGAAGTCAAAATGATCCATGGAAGGACCGTCAAAACCAGTGTCACTGGCTGTATCAGAGGCATCATCATCCTCATTTTGTGGCTCCCGGACAGGTGGTAACAGCTGGGATATCTCTATCTTTCGCACATAATTCCTGCAAAGGGGGACCATATCCAGGATCATTTGTGGGTCTGTCATATCAGGGATAAAGAGCTCAATCATGTTCTGCAAGTGACGTTCAAAAAACATCCTTTTCCAGCTCTGTCCGTAACAAGAAACGTCACTGACGCCCCAGCGTTCTGTGCAACACCTCTTCCAATACCCCTCATCGCTTATCAGGTTGGCTGTCACTTGTAAAGGCAGGCTGGTGGACAGCCTTTCCAGCACTTGGGCTTTGTGACTGGGAAGAAGTTTGTCAAGAATTGGATTATCTATGAAATACAAAGGCACAAAAAATCAAGTACTGGAAGAAGAAAAATGTTTACTGTTATTATGACACTTTACAACTCACAGTACTGACAAAATATGAATTTTAATCTGAGCTGACAATTACTGAACGTGAGGTGCTTAATTGTAATAAAACAATTCTTTAATGTATTATAACTGTAAGAAAACCTGCTTTTGATCAGGCTTTAGCATCTATTATGTCGTTACCACTTCAACATTCAATATTTTTAACCAAAACTAAATAACGACACTGTCTTGAGATTAAGCAGATTTAAAAAAACAGAGCACTCTCTAATCAAAAAGAAAACACTGGCTTCAAAGCTTAAACTTCTACTGGCAATGCAGTCATGATGTCTGAGCCGTTGTGATTTCATACATAAAACAATATCACTACACTCTAGCAAATATACCACAATTTAGGGACTGGAAATGTGTTTACAGACATACTTGCTTATGATCTGAAGATCAGTTCTATTTAAAAATGCACCCATGATGAGAGGGAACATTCCAGCTGAGCATATTATAAATTCATAATGTATATCAAATATTTATGATCTTAGAAGATATTTCATTGAAATAAAGAAATAAGCAGTGTTTGTTAAGTCTGTTAAGAAGTCTGGGTGGTAAGAGGTTAGGCTTTCAAGAAGAAAAAAAAACTCAATGCATTTGCCCAATCAATGAGCAGTCACTTCTTTCTATGGTAATATGTTTTAGCTGTAGTCTGATATATTCATTTGAAGAACAAATTTAACATTTTTAGAAGAAATAATGTTTCTCATAGGTAACAATCGAAGATGAAATAGCATGTAAATGGTAATTATTCAAGAGCTCCATCCACAGAGTTAATGAGTTAATATACAGTGTAAATTATCATTGAATACATTCATACATTAATAGTAATGTAAAAAAAAATCTTCAGATATTTCTTATACTAATAGTTATTAATTCTATATATTGGTTAATTAATTGCAAACAGTAATGAAATACAGAGTTCCATCCTTAAACAAATACCATCCATTAATACAGATTTTATTTTTTTTTAAGAGATAAAGAAAGGGCAGATCTCTGGAATGTCTGAGGTATTTGCCTATAGACCAATATGTTAAATTCTGAAAAAATATACTCTGTTTAATGTTATGTGTTGTTTTATTTCTTTTATATTCAATTTAATGTGTTTTGTGTGATTTAAGAGTTTATTTTTTGCAGCTGGGAAGGTAATGATGTAGTCATAGTATTGCTTCAAAGTACTTTAAAGGAAATATACATAATAGAAACTACTCCTTCAAATAAATAACAAGTGAGAGAATGGAAGTAATTTGTATCCCCACAGTGTCAGTGTTGGATCAAGAGCACTACAGGGTTTTCATACTGGAACTTAATAAATTTTAGTATTCCTAACACGCACTGTGTCTTGTATTTAAAATGTCTTTTCTGTGGTTAATCAGACAGTTTCATCACTGACTTTCATTAAGCCTCACTCAAGAGCACGCTTCAGAGCAGAACAGACTTTACACTTAATCTTGATTGAAGAAATGGCGTTAAGTTCTAACTGAAATGGAAATGACTTTGGGGCTCACCAGTTCAATATTATGTGTCATGAATTGTGACATATAGAAACCTGCTAAAAGGTCTCATGAAAGTACGATTCACTGGGGGCACAAACACATCATGGTCTTCATTCAGAATGTATATTTTATCATGTTAAATGATGCAGAAAAAAGATGTACGAAATTTTATTTTGGTGTTCAAAACTAAAAGTGAATGGTTTCTGACATATTTAAAAAACACATTACTGCCACACCTATACATTTTGGTAGTAATTGATCATTAAAGATTGTTGAGAGCTTTAAAATTTTACAACTGGTTAAATTTAGATTAAGTGCTTCTATTTTTTTCTTTCTGTTTCAGTCATACAATTTATAAAAGCAATGACATGTAATTTGAATTTACCCTTCTCAATTAGGGAGTAAAATGAGAATCAGATCAGAAGTCATCTGGGGAATACACGATTTGTTTAGAAAACAGGAGTAAAGCTAGTCAGGACTTTATCATAGCTCTAGAATACAATGTGCTCTGAAAACTCCACATTCTAACACGTCTTTGCACTTTGATTTTGCTGTTAACAAACACTTGGTAAACACATGTGTTAACACATGTAAAGCATGCATTTAAAATCTAAAACCTTTCTCCATGGAAAATAAAAACAAATTAATGCCTTGATACCTTTGGATTTCCAGTCTCTAAATATATTCTTAAAAAAACTGTTTCTGAAGTCTGAATATTGCCATTGTTTAATAAGACTTTAAAAAACCTGATATGTTAATTCCAGAAGGCTCTTGGCTTCACATGCTTTCACTTGAAAGTCCCACTCACATACTGTACATGCTCTACAATATCATCATAAAAATGTGATAAAGGCAAAAAGAACCTACTATGGAAGTTTTTAACGATATGTTGTAGGCACAGGTTTTTAAGAAGGGGAACTACAGCTAAAGACCATTCTGGGTCCTCCGCAATGATCCTTCTCATTTTCCGTGGGTCAGCAACAGGATTGAGTTTGGCCACTGGGGGATAAATGCGTGGCTTTGTGCCAGGACTGGCTGCTGCCTTGCTTTGGTTGTCCATGATATCCGGCATCTTCCTGTATGCCCTAGATGTTTACAATCCTGTCTTCTGAAAAGAAGGAGGAGACAGACTAAAGTGATACACTCATTTTTCCATAATACCATGTCAGCATCAAAACTCCAAACAGCATAAAAACAACTCTTTACAGGCTTACTGGCTAAAAGTACCAATAACATTTTTCTAAGTAAATCCTGAAGGATCCTAACTGATCAATCCCACCATACTGTTTGATTGATTTTAAGCATAAATCAAATCCCTGTAGGAAAAGGACAGCCTCATGTTAATTGCAAACGTGCGTCAATTACGTTTTCACTCTCCATTTGAAATATCTATGAGGATCAACACAGTTTATGCCCTTCACGACAATGGTGTTGTTTATGTTGTTAAAAGCTCCCTTCAGCTGCCATCTTCAAAAGATGAAAACAGCAGGCTGAATTAACAATGGAGTAGAATGGCAGACCAGCAAGTTGAGTTGATGATGACACTGTTGAATCTTATTGATCACCTAAACAATCAGTCTTGAGTAGTCAAAAAGGCAACATTCTGTCCCATCTTTAAGTGGTGTTTTTATTCTGTTTTTTATTGACTGCATTAGAAACCATTCTATGTCAGACTAATAATCCAAAATCCTGCTTTGCAGTTCACTATAGATAAACACCTTAAATTATACATTATAAGAACACTGGGGCAAAACTATGCCTTTATCCTATTTTTCCATAACTTTCAGCAATTCTACATTATTATTGTTATTGTTGTATTTTGCCAGTGACCCTTAAGAAGAGCACAAAACTCAGCACACTATAGTGTATAAAACGCAGCTCCTTAACATTGTGTCTATAATATTATTCGATGGTGTCGGTTTACACTACAGGAAATGTCTCCTAAACATGTAAATATGACATTTTACAACGGAAAAAAAACATATTGCAAAAACATGTTTGCAATATCCATAACACAAATAAGAAGGAAACTTTTTCTATGCACCCTGATACAAATTACACTATTTAGATACCCCTCCAAACATACCTTACTGGTACTTCTTCTGTCTTGTTTATTTAATGTGTCCATGGTAACGCTTGACCCTTGGTAACCCGGAACCAGTCAGTGATTGGCTACAACACCCACGCACTGTCATGCAAACCGAAAGTTGAGGTTCTTAACCTTTACTTCTGTCTGCACCCATTATTAAAAATAATTGAAGTACGGCAGTTCTTTAAACCTAAGATATCCCATTACTATAGAATGAAATACATATTATTTTAAATTATAATTTAGACATGTTTACATTATCCAGTTTATTTTTACTGTCAAGTAAGAATACATGCAAATGTAATACTTTTTATATTTATGAACTTGTAAGACATGTAAATTGTGCTAACATGCCTTTGCTTCATTTTTTCGATTTGCCTTCTGAAAACTGGCTTGTCTCGCACCCTCAAAGCGTGTACCACTGTAACATCGTTTAGTGGACTCTAATAAAATCGTAATACAACTGAAATGTTTTAAAATGATTTATGATATATAAAGTGTAGTGTTTTGAAGTAAAAAGATTAAAATGTGACATACTGCATTCACATCGACATAGCGTTTATACGGTTACTAATAACTTCACTACACATATATAAAGTAGTAGAAATAAATGACATAAAAAACATAGATAAGAGCAAAATATCCTAAAGTCAGATTATTTCACATTCTAAAAAGTTTTTGTTTTGTTTTAGCATTACTTTTTGCTTTACAAATGCAAATGTATGGTCCAACAACACAAAGATTTCATAACTTTTTTAATGATCATAAAAACACAATAAAATGCATAATACTTTTTAAATATTTCATTAAACCCATGGCCAAAGAGAAACTAGAAATAAGCTTTGATCAAATTCTACATTCTATTTTCCGTAGGTTATTTCCACAACGGCTCATTAGGGGCCAGAGCTGTTTTCCGCGACATTAAACAACCGGGAAAGACTTCCTCGCCTTCTGAAGGGGAACGCCAGTCCCCTGCAGAGCAAAAGAAGTTTCCATTTGCACAGCTGGAAAGACTGGAGCAAACGGGGTAACGCACAAGCTCAAGATATAACACCAATGTTTATCGCAGGGACATGAAAACACAAGCTCCTATTTCCACTAGGCAACCCTTATATACATATACATATACAGTATTCTTATTTAATTTACTCAAATACAGAAATAAACTGCAACATCGTTTAGTGCTCTCTGAAAAAACAAAATAATATAATTGAAATGTTTTAAAATGGTGTATGATATATACAGTGTAGTGTTTTAAAGTAAAAAAAATCAAAATGTAATTTAGACTTGTGCTTGGTAGGTGGGAAAGATTAATACATTTTTTTGTATGACATGTTTATGCATACATTAATGTTTTCTGTTTTCAAAAGGTGACCATAATGCTGCAATGTACTGTACTGAAAAGTGCTTCACGTTTTAAAACGTTGTGCAATGCAGAGCTTCCCCTTCACAGCTCCAGAGATTTTCAGACGTTTTTTTTTAGTTATTTTAGTTAAGGGGGTTAACAAGATTCTAAATAGAAAAGAGAATTTTAGGGGAAAAAATCATAACAATGAAATTGGGAAACAACAGGAAAGATACCACCTTAAAAGAATTGATTTTTTTTATATCTTTGAATATGTAGACATAAGTACTACATGACAGCTGTCTGTATATTTTTAGACACATTTATTAACTTCATCATTAAACTGTAGCATTTAGTGACAAATATTTAGTTGTTATTAAGTCAACAGTTTCAGTAATGTTTTACAGACTAATCTACATTGATCCCTTGTTCAGCATTGTGCACAATTTTCCATGGCAGATCATCCTGTCTGTTAAAACAGTCACCACTGGGTAACACGTAATGACTTATGCCTCCTGTTTCTTAAGTAAGGCAGGGATTAATTAACAATGTCAGACTCCTGACTCCAAGCTGTGTGTGGAGGTTCAATTCTACTGTGTGCTAAAGAAAGTTTTATTTAATTGATAGAACTAAAGTGCTGGGTATTGAAATATATCTTCATTTAATTGATTTTTTATAATTAATATATGATCTTGTCTTTGTACAGCACTTTGGACGTTTCTGTCAGCAGAGAATTATTTCATATTTATAATTTTTTTTACTGCTCTCTCCTTTATTTGTCTTCACACTCACACGGAAGAGAGCAGCTGTCTATTCTATGTGCTGAGAATGCTTGACAGTGTCTTGGAGACATCTGACTCCTCAGCTCCAGACAGACATAGACTGAACACTGGCCTCTGAGCTGTACATTGTTCTGTACTGCAGGGGAAGGGATGTTCACAGAATCAATGAATAACATGACATAATCACAATTCAGACTTGTCTGTCTTTTGAGTTAACTTAATAAACTGTAATACTTTTATGATAAGCTATTTTAATTGATATTTGTATTATAGCAAACACTGTATGGTACTGAAAGTTTGATTTAACAAAGATGTGTGGCTTATGAGGTTTAATTGAAACGGAAGAGATGTCTTTCATATCTACATCTCTTACATTTTTATTTTCTGTTCGAATGTTAATTTATGATGCAGATTTTGTTTCTCCTCAAAGTTGAATTTGAAGACAGCAGTGAAATTGAATTGAGGGGTTTTGGTACACAATTAGGTTGTTTTAGTTTTCTAAAATCCAAATGAAAAGACAGCTTTGTTTCTCAATAACAAATTTTCAATAACAAAGATGATGAGATCTTAGATACATGAAGCCAACCAACGGGAAATAATGACGCCACCGTGTGAAATTGGAAGAAACTCTAATGTACAGTGGTGGCAGGCATCTCATCTTTTATTCCACTACTACTGCAGTATACATCAGAACACAAAGAAACTTAACCAGCATGGAACATTACTCCATCTCACAGACTTAAGGATCCAGATTCTTTCTCCAAATCTTTTTTTTTTCCACAAATGCACATATGAGATTTGATTCTCTTGAAGATCATGCAACATTATCTTCCTGATAACTAGAACGTGATAAAACTGCATAGTCTACTGATAGCTATGCATGCCCACACTGCTAAATTTGGGTCTTGTGACAGGTGGTTGAGCTGCTGGCTGGTCGATGAAGTAAGTATTCCTGCAGTGAGACTCCTCATTTGCTTTGCTGCTGGCTAGGAGCACAAAGAATTTCATCCCACCGCGGCGGGAAACATACTGATTCCAAAATCACCCTCCCTCTGGTTGCCAGGGTAAAGTGTTAGACAGCACACAAAGGTGGATGGTATAACACTCCCCGAGGGACACTGATGAATGGAAACAATGGCTCAACTCCATTTTCTCAAGTCATCGTGATTGCAGGTCTCTGTCTATTTGCCCACACCATGAAATAGTTGTATGTTTTAAAGTTATTGTGTTAAACAGGAAATAATTGACTGATATGAATGTACAGTGCCTTGCGAAGGTTTGAACAGTTTGAGCATTTAGGTTTTGATTAAAAACAGTCATCCATCTTCTAACCACTTCATCCAATTCAGGGTTATGGGGGAGCCAAGGGCACAAGGCAGGGTACACCCTGGGCAGGATTCCAGTCCAGGACAGGCCCAAGCACAGTCTGAGACACAGACTCACACTAGGGCCAGTTGTTTTACAGAGGCCAATTAAACTACCAGTATGCCTTTGAGCTGTGGGAGAAAACTGGAGCACACTAAAGAAGCACAGGGAGAACATGCAGACTGTTCTTATAGCACCCCAGGTCCAGAATTGAACCCGGCCAGCGCTGCGAGGCAACAATGCTACCCAGTGCGCCACCAGTTTCAGTTGAAAAATGTATTTATGTCACAGGGCCCGTGCACTGACCAGTTACAGAAGTGATTTCAACCCCCCCTGAAAGCTAAGTATATAACTCTTTCTGTTTTTTGAAGAACAATCTGCTGTCTAGGGAGTGGCGCTGTACGTTTTCAGCTCCCATGAATGACTGGGATTGAATCTCAGAAGGATCGGGGAGCCCTGTAAGCATTACATATTCACCATTTGTAATTAACAAAATGGGTCATCACAACAGAAAGAGATCACACAGAAAGACATCACAATTAAAGAGCAAATCATTTTATCATAAATGTGTATATTTCGCATATTATTAGAATAGTGGGTACATGTAATTGGCACTGATATGTACTTAAGACTACTCTTTGACCCTAAGAGAGTGGTGTCTGGTTGTATGAAAAATGTACAGTTCCCAGGTGATGGGAACCAGCTTGTTTGTATGAAATTTTTAGAGTTTAGGACAATGATTTAAAAAATTCTTCTAGTAGTTTTCTAAGTGTAAATTATTTTAGCATTCCGATACATGCCTTTCACAAAGAGCACTCGCCTTGTTCTAATACATTACTGCACAAAGTAATGTTGGATTTCATACCTCATCTATTTTAATTAATAAATACCTTCGTCACAATTTGTGAAGATTTGTTCCAGTGTTTTCTTCCTGTGTTTTCCAGAATTTTTCTTTTGCCTGCTTCTCCACAGCTGTAGTGTTTCCTAATTTCCTCCCATTTCTGAGGCATGTGTCAAGTGCAGTGACAGTGACAACACACAAATCCAAATTGTGTTTGAAAGAATGTGAACGGGAGCAGTATATTTCTTATTTCATAACCACCAATTTTTTTTCATTTTTTACTCTCACAATTGTCAACTGCCAGTCAGCCCAACTCACCTCTACAGCCCTTGTATTAGCAGAGCTTCCTCTGTATATCTTTGTGTACAACAGAGGCCTTTATCCCTGGTCCTGGAGAGCCTGTCCTGTTAGTTGTATAGCTAACCTCAGAAGGCCATTGAGGGGGAATCTGGAATGCATGTTAACGCCATCTAATTAAGGAAAAGATTAATATGAAATCATTCACATGGACTGAAAACTGAAATACTCTATTCCTGCCTGAAACCAGGATTCTATACCACTGCTCTAAAATGTTACAGTTATCTGTCACTAGTACTGTCAATAAGTCCCATAGTGCCCTGTGGAGAGGCTCTATTGATTAGAGGAGTAATGCAGTTCTCATTGGCACTCATCAGCTCAACAGGCAACCAACAAGTCAAAGAGGTTAGTGTCACATGGCACAGCAAGATTTCTCTGACCTACTCAACCCCACACAACTCCTAGGGCGAATGGTCATTTGTGTGACTACCTGGGGAATTTCAGTGACATTCAGCTAATGACATAATCTTCACTTAAACCAGTGACATTTGGGTTCTGAACAAGCATCTTTACTGGTTGAGCCACTCAGGGGCTGCAGGAGCAGTCCTTAACAGCCTGTCACATGTACGTTTGACGTTCAATTTTCAATGTCAGCTCTGTTTCTATTTTAGTACTAATATTTTAGCATATGCATTATTTATATGTACAGTATGTGAAGGCAAAGCATTCAGTTCTGTGTACTCGCATTCAGTTTTGAACAAAGAGCAGAATTTCTTAAAGTTTTATTAGACTTATCATTCTTTTTATCAGTTTGGAGCATTCTGATTTTTCATACCTTTAAAGGGTCAGAAAAGTGTTTTTTTTTCCTGTTTATGTATTGTATGTTCTACCACTGATGCAGTATACATAAATGTGAGAATATGCACAGCACATTGTATCTGGGCTTGGCAGTTTGTTATCTTTTTTATAACTGCAAGCTCACAGGTGACCAATTAAAGCCCCTAGTGGTAACTGTTGTTTGGCTAGCTATGAACCTGCCCTGTTCTGGAAGCTCAGCCTGTTTTTGTATACTTAGAGAATTGTATTCACTATAAGCTAGTGGAATTGCTCAGATTAAACCTAGTGATCTCAGCCTGCATTTGAGTCAGATGTTTTACTTGCTGATCTTCTTGGGAGGCTTTAAATATGTGTGTATTAATTATGTGTTCATTATGGTATACCGAGTATTAAAAGAAATGCATCACTCTATGCATATATGTTTTTAAACATTTAAGTGTGTGAATAAATTACAGTTCACATATTGATTAAATGTTTTTGGCTTCAATTTAGTTCATTAATCCTTCAGTTCCGATCTTTAAACATTTGAGTGGTTTTGACTGTTGCAAATTTATAAACTCAACTTATTAGTAAGAGAAATGACATGGCACAGGTGATGGGGTGATTTAACCTGTGGAATGTCAAGCTTGGTGACAATCATGAAAAAAACACAGAAAAGAGCCAACATGCTACACTTATCAAGAGAACAAAGCCTTCATGCGATAGGTATATTGCAGGCTGGACTAGGCATACTGTCATTCCCTGTTCACAGAGTTCATTTCCAACAATTTCTAATTCAGGAAAATGCTACATCCAGTCACTGCCTGTCAATGATAGGACACAATCTGGCAGACCATGAGTTAAGATGCCTCAATGGGAAAGTTCAAATGTGTTGAAAGTGAAGGTCAGTTGCTACAGAACATTATTTGCTGTGATTGGTGTCTGCAAGCACTATATATATCCTGTCCTGAGGCCTCATTTACTGCCCATCCTCTTGGCTCATCCTTATGTGATAACATTCCAGCAAGACAACACATCTTCTTAAGATGTAACAGTAGCTTTCTTGTGAAATGAGAATGTGCCAGTTATGGTATGGATGCATTATTTTCAAGAATTGTGTCCCATTGAACATTGGTGGGATGATTGGGGATGCCATCCAGCCTCCATGTCTCAAAGACCAGTGAAAAGGCGCAGGTGTAGACTCAACATGAGGAGTGGGACAGAGGCCAATATGGCAGCAACTGCAACCTGGTGCTAAGCATGTGGCACAGATGTACAGCTTGTATTGTTCCCAACAGTAGCCACACACACTACCAGCCTGTGCTTTTCATACACTAGGTCCTGCTGACAAACCCTGTTTAAAAAGGAAGTAGTGACCCTGTTAAATCTGCAGGTTTAAACACATCATGTGTGTTCAATAAAATGTCAGAGCACACACTAAAAGAAAGGTTCTTATTTTTCTTAAAATAGCTTTGAACATTTGTTGGAGTTATACGTTTTTTTGATGGTACATTTAAATAGAGAGAGTGGAATGTTGTTGATAGGGAATCATTATAGATAATTCTGCATATATTGGTTAATATCTAGTAAAAAGACTACATTCAGGCTAGTGAACAAAATTGAACCAATATATAATGAAAGTTAAGCATTTTTTTGCACACTTACAGTATCAATGTTATCTGAACATTTTGTTCATGACATAAACAGTATAGCCATATACTGTACAGTGCATTGTCCTGAAGAAGGGATGTTGTCTAAAATCAAAAGTTTGGAAGAAATAAATGACACTTAACAACTCTTGAATGTACAGGTATTTTAACAATTAAAACCAAAATTATTAGGTATTCCTGGCTGTTACTGTAGCTATATCTGATACCAACCTGATTGAGAACACCATTCAACACAAAAGATCAGATAAAGAGTATACTTGTCCAAAAACAAAATTCTGCCGTTATTGATATGTTTGCTTCAGTTTGGCTTGGATGCTTGGTCACTTCAGATTTATATTTTGATGGAGGGAAGTAAATTTTCAACTTAAATGAGTGGAAGATTGTGGAAAGTCTGAACCCTAACCCTAACCCAAATCCAAAGCTAGGGTTAGGGTTAGGACTTCCACAAAACGTAGACAATTTTTGATGGTATTGCTGTGTTTTAGAACAAAAATTATATTTAGGAATAGTGATATATCAATGTTATCTGAACATTTTTTCCCTGACTTATACAGTATGGCCATATACAGTGCATTGTCCTGAAGGGGGATGTTTTCTAAATTGCCCTAAAATTAAAGGTTTGGAAGACATTGATGACACTTATCAAACTCTTGCATTTTGCATTGAATGTTCAGGTATTTTAACAAATAAAACCAAAATGTATTAAGTATTCTTACCTGTTGCTGTAGTTAAACATGATACCAACCTCATTGAGAACAACATTCAATACAAAAGTTCCGATAAAGAGTATAGTTGTCCAAAAACGAAATTCTGCCATTGTTGATATGTTCGCTTCAGTTTGGCTTGGATGCTTGGTCACTTCAGATTTATATTTTGATGAAGGGAAGTATATTTTCCACTTAAATGAGTGGAAGATTGTGGAAAGTCTGAACCCTAACCCTAACCCAAATTCTTAGCTAGGGCTAGGATTAGGACACAAAATGTAGACAATTTTTGATGGTATTGCTGTGTTTTAGGTCAAACATTATATTTAAGAATAGTGATATATCAATGTTATCTGAACATTTGTTTCCTGACATATACAGTATGGCAATATACAGTGCATTGTCCTGAAGGGGAATGTTGTCTAAATTGCCCTAAAATCAAAAGTTTGGAAGAAACTTTTAACACATCAAAATCTTGCATCTTATGTTGAATGTACAGGTATTTTAACAATTAAAACCAAAATTATTAGGTATTCCTGCCTGTTATCGTAGCTACTGTAGCTTCACTGAACTGAACTAAATGCACATAAGAATTGATTTACTTCACTATTGTGTACTGGGTGGCCTAAGCATTGTTCAAAAGGGCCGGAGTGTGATGGTGTTAATTTTCAGACCAGAAACTGCAGTGACGCTGAAGCCAAAAATGCAAGAGAAGCCTCTATTTCTGAATGTTTGTATATGCGCTTCTTTCAAAAATGAGACCGCTGTTAATGTGGAATGACAGCAGGCAGCTGCACCCAAAGACGGAGACAGACTCAGAGCTGTGGCTCTCACTGGACCAACTCTTGTTGCCTTCTGGGTACAAATTACTCAAACAGATAAAACACACTTTAAAAATGAAAGGTCAAGCACGGCATGATTGCAGTGAATTGACATGTAGTATTTTTACATTCTGCATCTCTTAACCCTAAAGCAACTCATGTAGCATTTGAAAATGAAAGTATAGACTTATAAAATTGGATTTCTGCTAAATATTTAACAGTTCTACCATGGCCATCCAAATTCCACGGAGATCACTTCATAGAGTATCTTCAGCTACAGAATGTTTCTCAAATATCTTTTCAGTTTTTCACAAATTGTATTTTAGAATTATCTCAAATTATTCTTAGAAATGTATCCTGACATTAATTTTGCTAAGTTGTTCATGAAGCATTTAATCCCTTGCACTGCTCTGTGGAAGGATTTAGTAGCATTTAGGTTTAGGAAGCACAGACCTTAGGAAACTGCCAAGATATTCACCATGTTTGTAATGTAACATACAGCGTACATTGCAATTTATTTCAACAAGGGAGATTTCATGGCTTGTGTGTTTTCTGTCACCTCTCGCTCATGTGGTCTGACCTTCTTTTACACTTTTCTCTCCTTTTCCTTCTCCTGATGTGATCTTACATGGTGTGTTTCTGGACTGTTGATTGACACTTAATCATTTACCCAGAACTCAATTAACTTAAACTTTATGATTGCTAACTCTGCTAATTAATGTTGAAAAGACATATTGCTAATATATTGATGTCCTGAGGGTGCATTGATTCTTTGGAGACAATCTGAACCCTAACCCTAACCACCCAAACCCTTAGCTAGGGTTAGGGTTAGGATTATAGAAAACATAGAGGATGTGTGGTTGTGTTCCAGGATAGAAAGGAAATTTAGGAAAAGTGATATTTCAATGTTATCTTCACATTTCTTTCTTGCCTATATGGCTCTCTACACTGCATTTCCCTAAATGGGAATGTTGACTTAATTGCCCTAAAAGCAAAAGTATGAAAAAAAGGGGTTAAGCTTTTCAAACTGTTGCATTTGGCATATTTCTATATTGACTCTGGCCCCCTTACATCTCAGCAAACATCCACTCTGCTTTGAATCTGGAAATGTTTACACTGCCAGGTGTTGCACCCTTTATCTAGATTCTTTGATACCTCCATTGTCACCTACCCCATCCTGTAACAATATAATTGTAATAGAGTTTTAATTAAGGGAGGTTATGGTAAAATTGTACAAGACATACAGTAAGTAGGACTTACCAAAATACAAAACCCATATTGCTGCTCTGGAATCAGCCCAGAGAAGAGTAACTAGGTACATTCCTAGGCTCAAAGAAATGTCCTACTCTGACAGGCTAAGAGAGCTGAATCTTTTTAGTCTCCAACACAAAAGACATGATTCAAGTATTCAAAATTCTCAAGCTGACAGAGTCAACCCATTGCACTTGAGAACAAGTGGTCTATTGTGAACCAAATAACAAACATGTAAATTTAATATAATTAAAAGTGAAAGCAAGAGCCAGTTCTTTACACAAAGGGCTGTTGGGGTCTGGAACAAGCTATGGAATCACTGTGTCAAAGCAAGCACCCTGGTTTCTTTCACAAAAATGGCTGGATGAGGTTATAGGATCAATTTGCTACTAAAGAAAACAACTAGGTAAGCTAAAACTATTTGCAACATTTTAATCATATATTCGGAAACAATATGTCCTAGTATTTTAGGTGGATGAACCAGCAGTAAAAGAAAAGAAAAGCCTACATTGATACGTTACACTATGTCATGTACCTGTGGACGGTCTCCCAGCTTTAAGTACATCAGGATGAACTCATATTTGTGCAGAGTATTGTATCTATAATGTAGTTGTTTAATGCTACCAGTCTCAGATAACTGATTTTGCTAGAAACATTTCCTTAACCAATCAGTAATTTTTCGAGACCCCCCCCCACTGAAGATACCCCATGCTTATAGACTTAGAAACTTAAAAGCCTTTGACAGTCTAAGCTCTTCTACACCAAACCAGTCATGCTTGTCCAGAAAACAGACACGGAAAGGCTGATCTAGCACATTAATTCAGAGGGAAACATATTTGATTTTAGAGGCAAAATGCACTAGCAGCAGACTAATGTAATCTAGGAGACTGGTTCTCCCTGCCAGAGCTGCTTCACTGATTTATGTCTGCCTGTCATTTCAAGGATACTGATTTCCAAATGTGTAAGATACAGTGGAAATTGTCAAAACGTGCTGCCTTCTGTTACAGGGTGAAAAAGCCACATAATAACACCTAGTTATCACTCATAAAGTGAACTATTTACCAGTCTTTAAATATATGACATTGAAGAAAATCATGCAATCAATCTTCAAATGGTAAATAGGCATTCTATTTTTTAATATTTTGATGGATCTATTAAATATGGTTATATTACTTCATAATGACAGCTCCAAAAATTACGTCAGACAATCATTTAATTGCAAAAAAATGATAATAATGGCCAATTAAAAAACAGCCCTCAGATAATACAATCATACAATTCTTAGTCTCCATTCAGTAATATCTTTAGATATTAATTGAATATTGAAGTAAGAACAAATTATTGGAAATTAATGAAGGCAGGTTGTTTTGGTAAAACCATTTGATAAACCAGTTATCTTCCAGGGGATGAGACTCATTCATCATTCAGGTAATTCATTTGATACATTTACCATCCTTTCCATCTGCAGCCTGGTAAAATTATTGCAAGTCTTTCCACATTTAAGATTGAATGAAAAGGATGTTAACTAACAGTATTCTTTTCATATACTCTGTATCTTCTTTAAAATATTGAGTGCAGTTTCGGATAGCCATATTACAGAAAATGTGGAATCAGTCCAGAAAAGAGCAACTAGATACGCTTCAGGGCTTTAGGAAATGTCTTTCTCTGAGAGGCTGATGGAACTATACATTTCAGTCTGAAAAGGAGAAAACTATGAGGGGCCTGACACAAGTATTCAAAATTCCCAAAGGACTGAATGTCTTCAATATCATTTTAGACTTCTATACCATGAACTACTCTTATGTGTAAAAATGAGATTAGAAATTGAGAAAGGCTCTTTTAGGTTTACATTATCTTCTAATTGCCCTTCAAAGTAATTAAAATTAAAAGCACATTTTTAATTTAATCTACTGTAGGTACAGACAATGACCTCTCAGCCTCATTCCTGGTATAAAATGCATATAATGCAGTATAAAATAGTAGATTAAAAGTCAGGCACTTATAGCAGAACACGTCACAGTTTGGTACATTGGGTTGCTGTTTTTATATTTCAAAGCTGAAATGTGTCTGCTTGCAAAACACTCTTTGTGGATGTACTTCAACTTTTTCCGAAATGGAGTAAATCAAGAGCTAAATGCTGCTTTTTCAGTACCCAAACTGAAAACAGTGTCAAAACAGCCTTATGCAAACACACAAAGCTGTTTTAGATCGATACGCTCAGCACCAGCATCAGTGCTTAGCCTGGAAGTCTTCAAGTTGCTGGGGGGTTTAGGAGATGAGAAGATCACGGAGCAGCTTCAGAGCAGACTTCAAAGAGCAGCAAAATGCAATTACAGATTAGTGGTGCAAACTGTCAAGTAGCCTATATCTGTAAGTCTCTAACCAGTCTAATTCACAAAACAGAAAGGGAAGGAGAGCTTTTATTTGTATAATAGCTGAATCAATGAAATACAACAGTTTTGCATATTATAGCTAGGTAATGTAAGAGATAAGATCACTTTATTAGCCCTATACAATTTCTTGTATTAGGAATTCATTTTTTCACATACCCCAGCTTGCTCTCTATGAGACACACAGACAGGGAGAGAGAAGCCTGGGGTCAGAGCACAGGGTCAGCCATTGTACAGCATCCCTGGAGCAGCTGGAGTTAAGGGCCTTGTTCAGGAGCCCAATGGAGTAGGATTCCACTGCCAGCTACAGGATTTGAACCAGCAACTTTCCAGCCACAGGTGTAGATCCTTAGCCACCACTTCTAATCTATATGTTCAATGTCCAAAAACATCATATATGTTTATTTTCCTTTCTTTTCACTTAGTTTAAATAACATGCAATTTGATGAAAAGGTATTGTTTTTTTATCATTATAGTATTTTTTTAGTTTTTTTTTTGTTGCTTATTTAATATTAACTTTTTCAGGAAGCTTATTTTAAGCTTTTTAAAAAGGCTTTATGACAACCAGTACATATTGATATTTTTGACAACAGTATGCTAAGAGCATTGACCGATTTTATGATAATGATCTACAAAATAATGTTTGTGAAAAAACAAAATTATGCATAAGCATTTTTAAATGTATTATTCAATTCAAAACCTGAATGTTCAACCTAAGGATAAGTGATACATAGCAATAAAACCTAAAAAAAATTAAATATATTGATTTGCTGGAAGCACCTTTGGCAGTCATTTTCACTAAGTCTCTACCAACTTTGCACACTGGTTTAGTGCAATTTTTGCCTGTTCTTCTTGGCAAAGATATTCAGGTTCTCTAAGGTTTTTTGAGGATTCCTTATGGGCCTTTTTCAAGCCTTTCCACAGCTTATCAATAGGATTCCAGCAAATACTTTAACTGGGCCACCCAAGAACATTCGCCTTCTTATTCTTCAGCCACTCCAGTGTAGTTTTGGCTTTGTTCTCTGGATCAATGTCCTGCTGAAAGGTGAATTTGTATCCTTGTTTTAGCGCTTTAACAGATTTTCTTCCAAGATTTATGTTCCATTTATGTTCCCTTCAGTCTTGACAAGCTTCTCAGTCCCTGCTGATGAGAAGCAGAACAACGATATAGTGCTGCCATCACCATGCTTTGCATTAGGGATGGTTTTGACTGAGTGATGCACTATACTGGATTTGTTCCAGAGGTAAAAGTTTCCGTTTACGTCACAGAGTTTGAATTTTGTGTCGTATCACTTCAATTCCTTGTTACAAGCTCCACGCCAAATTTGAAATGTTTTGTTTACCTCCAAATAAGCCACGGTGGAGTTTACAGGATAGTATTGATTCCTGGACGTTTTCTTCCATCTTGGCCACTGACCTCTAGAATGCAAGATATAACTCTTCCAAAGTCACAATTGGCACCAGTTTCCTCCTTGCCTGGCAGTTCCGTTTGCAGAGATAACCTAATCTGGGTGCCTTCCACCTCTTACTGTTTGGCTTCATCATGCTCGAAGAGATATTAAGGGTTTTTAAACATTTTTTTTTGTCCTTCTCCTTCTCTGATCTGTGCCTTTATACAACTTAATCCCTGGGTAGTTTTGAATGTTCCTTGGTTTTCATGTACCTTTACTTGAATTTCACGATCTGACCCAGGAACCTCACAGAGACAGGTGTGTTTAGTCTGGAATCATGAGAATCCCTGCAACTGCACTCAAGCACGCACGAGGGTACTCAGTCCATCGATCAATCGATCGATCAATCATTTGAATAGTTAGGCAATCGTGACTTTTCTAATTTTCTTTCATTTTAATTTTTGTTTCCTTCTTCCTTTTGCTTTTCTGCAAGTTGTATTACCAAGTCTGAGAATTAAAAACATTAGTGGGGTACTGCTTTAAGAGTTATTGAGGCATGTAGCATAACTGAAGTCTCTCTGGTGAAAAGATGTTTCTTGAGTAGATGCAGAAAGTTGCTCAGGGACTGAGCAGTTTTGATTTCTGGAGGTAGTTCATTCCATCACTGAAGAAGGTACAGATATTCTAGTCAGAGGTAGGCTGGGGTAGAGTGCTTGATACAATGAGGCCTAATAAAGTGATCTGATCTGAATACTGTTTGTTCATAAAAGGCCACTATTTTAACATAAAGAGAATTAATTTAGGATAGAGAATTTATACAATGAGTTAGGTGGGTCTGACAGCTAGATGGTTGAGGTCCAAACTTTGAGTTCATTTAAGAAGTGAAATTTTACATTCACATGGAAATGAAACTTATTTGTAGCCCTTTTTATGCTTTTAACCGCCAAACACTTCCAACACAAATTGGACAAGACAATGCATATCTGCATTATGAAATGCCTGACATTTATATCCTGGGCACAAAATATTCACATACTATTCATCTAAATTCCTAATTAATACCTGGGGGGTTACATACATTTGGACAGTCTTAGTCGCTGATTATGCAACACTGTTTTTATTTTGCACATTTTAACCGAATGTTCAAATTCAAGCAAAATGATAAAGATTAACAAACACCTTCATAACAGTTTGCTTAAATGGCTTCCCAGTTTAGCAAAGAAATAAGATCTGGGGATCAAACACACTCTTCTGAGCCCAGAGAAGTCTACAGTGAAACAGACCAAAAGGGTGAAGTGACATAACTGTAAACTGCTCTTGATAACTGTTGCTGACATTGTTCTTTTCCTGACAGAGCAGACTTGAACCTTGCAGTAAACACAGTGCTCAGCCCTGGCCAGAGCCTTGGGCTGCCAATCACTGTCTTTTCAATTTAATCGTGCCTGACAGACACGCAGCTCTCCTGCATTCTGTTCCTAATGGACTGGCATGACATCCTCGTGTTTTAAAACAGTTCTAAAAGTGCAGCGCTGGATAAAATCTCTCAGTTTAGTTCTGGGACATTGGAAGAGTAGCAGTATTTAATTTAACTGAAGAAGGCTCCATGGCTGAAACGTTGTGTTTTCTTTCTTCTCTTTTCAGCATGGAATAAACCTATTACTTGTTCCTTTGCAGTATTCAAGTAAGGAAAGCAGAGTAGACTACATGATCCACAGCTGTACTGCATCAACGTACGGCATTAAACCTTTTGGGATCTGGTGCAGTTCTAAATCTGTAGAGCACTCATATACACAAAGCAGACTCCTTTGTGTGAAGAGCATATTGAGAAATTGAGAAAACCATATCTTAGTAAAGGGCTTGCGGTTTTGGCAAAACAAAGATGTTTTTAATTTTAACATAGAAGGTACTGATTTTTAGGTTCTTTCTTGAAAGTTTCATATTCATTGTCATTTTTCAAGTCTCTCATGCAGACAACGCGCTCAGCTGATTTTTGATTTGTCGTCATTTTTAAATGACATGTGATGCACAGCTGGCAGAGTGCCTCTGGGAGTGGGGTTGGGGTTAGTCATGGTCGTCTTGGCTTAATTGACATGGACTCCTGTGACTTCCTGGGTGCCCACAGGCTTGCGGTGACATCAGAGCGGGACACGCCTCTCCTTCTGTAGGCTACCCTGGAGCTTGTGGTGTGCTAAGAGATGGTTAGCTTGATGTGTGGGCAGGCCAGAGGAGACCTGTCTTTCTTTTTCCATTCTCCCCATAAGAAAGCAGGAATCATTGCTGTAAGGTAAGAAATTAGCACAAACCTCTGGACATTCCAGTCTGAGTGGAAAATAAATAAAAATAAAAAAAGGACAAATCCTGTAACTGCAGAATCTGTGAAATACACAAGTACATGCACTCATGTATCCTGGGAAATGGTTAAGACTGTGCTATGAAGTTTTTTAATGTACTGTGATATACATGTAATGAAACTCTCTGTACTTGTTGCATCTGATTGATTTAGAAATTAAGTCATCTATATAATGGCTTTGATAATGCATAATATTTTTTTCTGTGGTTAAAGCCTTGAAATAAGGTTACCTTGTAAGACAAACAACCCCTTTCCTTCAGAAAGAGTGGACACAACAGTACTGTAACTTCATAGTGTGCACATTATGCTGTTAAATCTCAGTCACCCCTTAGGCACTGGAATCATAAAATCTTCATTCTACATTAAAAAAGGCAAAGTCCATATGAGGGCCCATCTTCATTTCTGTGGTTTTAAGTGCACTAGAGAGCACATGTGATTCCTCCCACTCCCCCTGATGAGGAATTACCCTCAGTACTTACCCTTAGTGGTTATAAGACCCAAGCCTTACTCTCATACCCTATGCCACCCCTTCTATATTCTTTATAAATATTGTAGACAACCTGGAGGAAAAATGACTAACTCTATATAAGGGCCTAGTGCAAATAAACCTTTTTAACTTTTGTTTGACTTTATTAAAGTGTCTGGGATGTGTTTGAGGGAATTAATACTTGGGGGGATCTTCCAATGCAATCAGCACTGGCTATGCAAGAAATAGAATCAGATGCATTAATTAGGACATGTTACATGTATGGTCAACTACTGAAGGGTCTTCTTAGTGTTTGTCTAGCTCGGTAACTTTTTTATTCACAGTCAACCAACACCTGAAAGAGTTTTGCTCAGTGGGTATCAATGGCATACTGTTTTGAACCCAGGATTGTTACCACTTAGAAACTGATGCCAGATTCTAAAAAATCCGCATGAGCAACAGTTTTTTTTTTAATTCTGTCTAAATGAATTTGGAGTCTTTGAATCTTTCCAAAACATTTAAAAAATACAGATACCATATGCTATGTAAACTGTATTACATGATTTGTGTTTTTAGATCATTAACTTTTAGAATGCTTTTTACAGTAGATCTTTAAATATTTGCATGGAAATGCATTGTAGATTTTCTCTTAAGGGAATGTGTTTATTGTTGATCATTTCAACTTAAATAATGTGCTTGTGTGGAGGTTTAAAAATCCTTAATGACTCTGATATCTACAATTCACTAATTGTTTTATTTTTGTTTACTTTTGCTCCCTGCTTTGCATATAACATTTTTATTCTGGCTATAAGCTATTTTCTGAAGCAGGAATATAGCTAAAGAATTGTATAAACTTTTTTGTTACAGTTGTTTTGTTGTTCAAGAAAAATATAAAATAAAATCCTGCATGGATAGATTTTAGTTTTATTTAATAACCAAATTGATCAGATAATTTAGGTGTGTAGTAGCTAAAATGAAGTTTACAGTTCTGAGAAGAGGAGATAACCTGAACACAATAGGGGAAATATTGTTTACAAAAATACCTCACACCCAGTAGCGTTGCAGAGCATGGCAACTAGGTCAGTTGCTAGGCGACTACAGTTGTTAAACAGATTTTTTTCAGCGTGAAAATTAGACAGGTTCCATAGAAGGAACTGAAAGAAATACAGCAGGGACATTAAGATGCAGTCTGTCAATAAAGCAATGGTTGTTTTGTTCTTGCATGTGATTTATAATTACACAAGTGGTGGTTTTGAAGGAAGGCTGTTTCATTGCTTGTCAAGAGCTATTTATTTTAATTTTATTTATTTTCATGTATTCTAAAATAAATACTATTTCCATGCTGATTGCAATCTACAATAAAGAGCAAAACTTTGAAGTAGCTATAAAGGGAATAGATTTAGTATACAGAATTCCAGGGTGTGTCAAAAGGGCTGTGATACATTTACTGCTGACATGTATATCCAGTTTAAATAGCAGAGAAAGAACTTGAGAAATTCATCTTTGTATTATATTTCCTTTTCATGTGTTACTCCTTTTGCTGCCAAAGTCTACTTTTGCCATCAAGTCTTATTTACTGAAACACAAGTTTTTCTCTGTTCTTTTTCACACTCAGATCTACTACAGCTGCTCAGCCAACCTTAGTTGCCTAGCAACTGATCTCTTTGGTAATATAGCAGGAGTCAATATATCTCAACTTGTCAATTTCTGCTGGTAAAAGTCATCCACTCTATTTCAATATAGCTTTACCAAACATTTTAAAAGAATATGATGGGATTTAAAAATGTTACTTAAAAGGCTGTATGATTTTTGTTCCTCATTAGGCCTTGTTAATAAGTCTTATAGAACATTGAATAAGACGTTTGTTAAATGCTATAGGATAATGCTGAACTAAATTGCTCTACCTTCTCTCAAAACCTGGTGCTCATTAAAATTGATCTGCTGAGATTATACTTGTACAGGAGATTGTTTGATTTGCACCTGCCTCACTCGCCTGTCACCTATTGTACTGCTATTATCCTATTTTACAACACAATATGTAATGAATATTGTGTATACTATAGGTATGGAATGATTTCATGGCTTATATCATGCTTAAATGAAATAATTCTCAACAGTTTTTCATTCTATCACCCTGAAAGGTTTGTTAATTTCCTTTAGAGGAAAACAGGATCAATAAACATAAAAAACTCTGGATGCACAGGTCTGAAATTTTAACAGCCCCGGTAAAGTTGGATGCATATGGTATAGCTGTGCAAACCACAAACAGTATAATGGCACTGCAGTGCAAAAGATCACATTTGTTCTAACTCATAGTCCTGTCAAGCACAACAAAACATTCTCTAATTCCATAGTTTTGTAATAGAAATTTAAATGTTTCCCTGTAAAATGGTGAATCTCTTGAAGTAGCTTCAAGTGGAACTAATGGATGTGTCCCATGTGCTCAAATCAGAACCAAAGATGGGAGCAGTTTATGAGGCATTTAATTTGATTTTTAATTAAATCTTCTTCTTTCTCTTGTTCTACAACAAGAGTTGTACAACTACTGTACAAGAGTTTCCTGGCTTTCTTTAGGAAGCCAACAGATACCAATGTTAAGTTAGGAATATCTTGCCTTAGAAGCCATAAAAAACAATGATGTCATGGAATGTACATACTTTGGATCTGCTTTCCTTAAAAGCCCTGGAATGTCGGAGTTAGGGGTCTGAACCCATGTGGGTGAAGAAAAGGTTCCATGAGGAAAACAGAAACTGGATAACTCCTCATGCACCTACGGAGTTGAAATGATGGCTGAAAGCTAAATGACAGTATATAGAAATTGATTTGTCAACTAACCACAAGAACTGTTTTAATTTGTGAAAATATTAAAAAGAAATTGGAAAAATGGACAATGTAAAAGGATTCTACGAGCAGTCCAGAATGCAACCACCCACATTATAACTGGCTGTTTCAGGTGAAGTATTCTGAACTTTTCATTAACAAAATTCAACTGCAGGAATAAGATCTTAAAAGTGCAGGAAAAAGAATCCATTGCTCAGTTATTTTAATTTGAGGAAATAAATTGGATCCTTTCACTCCAACAGACATTACAACAAATAACTGTTGTGGCACCTCAACTCTTGAGTTAATATAGGCCTCGAGGTAGGTTTTTGCATATTAACAGAATTTTGCTGTCATTATACGTCAAATAGTGCTTTATAATGTGGAGATGAGTTCTACGAACTAAGAATGTGCTCTGCATATTTGCATTCAAATTCTATAAAATGTATTATGTTATGTTTGCTTTGGAATCTTTGGAAAGTGTAAAATAATTATTTGGTGAGGCTATATTTTTAATTCATATGAAACATTCAGATTGTTTGCATTTCTGTTCTCCTTCATAGGCTGTTTAGTTCAAAAGCAAGCAATTCAAACCCAGTGGAGTATAACTGGAACTAAGGTGAATGCAAAGTAGTTCAAATTTATGTGACTTCATGTTATATGAATGAGATATGGTGAAAAGGCTCTCATCATTGCAGTTCTGTCAAGCACTGACAGACTGTTAAAAGCAATGTACTGTGGGAAAAGTTCTTTCAGGATTACAAGTTTCTATTAATAAAATACAACATAGATTTACATTTATACACTCTACAGCAACCGATTAAATCAAAATCTCCCACTCGGTGCTTCAGGAATCTCCCATAGTGTTTGTTACACAGAACTCAGCTCCTGCAGCCTAGCAGCAGACTTTTTACAGAAAGTACTATAAGAAACTGATCTAAACTTGTTGTTTTGCACATTTAAAAAATGCTAAATGTACATAATGCTAAAAAAATGTTTTCAAAAATGCTTTTTAAATATTTTTTAATGCAACTCTGATCTTTCACCTAGAATTTCAAGTATCTGAAATGTTGCCAGGTCATGGTTTCATGCAATCACACTGGGATGCGGTTGCGGTCGTTGCAGTGTGTGCCAATGGCAAAACAAGAACAGCAGTAAATGCAACATGAATTATTAATCAGACTTTGTGTACATCAATATTGAAATGAGTTCAAGTGAGTCATTGAATAAGAACTGGCTTTATATGCCCAGAAATATAAAGTTTTGACAGGATACTTTTTATTGTCTTCAATTATGACGCACAGAAGCATGACTACTTTCAATACATCGATATTAACTTATTAGACTTTTATCAATAGCAGCATCAATTTGTATCCTTTTTTAACAGCTGCACATTTTTACATAACATTCTGAGCAAAGTGTTTTGTTAAATGATACAACAGCAGTTCTGTAGCTGGAATTTGAATCCGCAAACCTGCGCTTATGAGTTCATAGCTCTAACAACCGAGTACTCCACAACACCAGCTGACTCCTCATACTGTGAATCAGATGAGGGTCAAATAGAGGGATTTTCATTGACCAGCAAAAAGGGCAGACTTGCTGTCACATTTCCCAAAGATCAGATGACTTTAGTGAGCCAGCAGCCTGGTCTAATGGGTTACCTTGAGTCTCATGCAGTTCTAGTTGCCTATGAGGCCTAACTTGTCAGTCTGAATCACACATTCAAAAAGAATGACAGCTTCTTATCATTACTGAAAGTTTCCAAACCCAAAGGTTAAAAAGCAAAGCATTTGGGCACAAAAATTGAACAATAAAATACCTAATTTTGCAACGTAGGCAACATTCTTTAATGTAATGGAGAATTTTGGTGATTTTGTTTTAGGCAGTTGCTTCAGAAATTACATTTTGGAAAAACTGTAAGGTGATAACCGTGGAATTGATTAAATCCAATGGAGGCTCCAAAATTAGGCCTCTTTATATTTACAATACCTTAATCTGGATTAATTTTTGTTGCCCTACCTCCTGCACTTGTATTTAAGGATTTGAAGTTCAGTCTGAACAGCATCCTACAAGAATAGAAACTGAGAGAACAATTTTGAAATGTTTGGTGTAAGTTAGAATTTTGATATATGTATTATACTATAATTGTATATGAACACATTTTTCTACAAGGGACCAGGATGTCAGACCCCCATCACTTTTCATTTACAATATACAAGGTGTTAGTTCTTTTTTTACTGTTTTTATCCTTCTGTCAAATATTCTTATTTGTTGTAAACCCTAATGCTTATTCCAAGATTACGTTAATTAATTAAAGCAGTAGTGCCTCTGTACTGAAATTAATTCACTGGATTTGAAACATGCTGGAGTCCTGAAATGATTTGAAATAACTCTGTCTGAGCAGATCTTACTTTTTGGTTGGCAGTGAGCAAAGGCAAAGATGTATATGGCAGTATTTATTTCCTTTAAATGTGGATAGCTTAAATAGGCTGTGTTACGTTTGTACAAATGATGCTAAAGCAGTAGGTTTTGAACACAAGGAACATGCTTAATCAAACAGGCTAATAGATTTGAGAGAATCTGCAAGTAGAATTAACTATTTCTGGAATGGATATACAGGAAAAAATCATCACGGTCTAAAGATTTTTTCACTAACTTCTCAGCCTTTCCCTAGTGTCATTTTTTTTCTGTCAGGCACATTATTTATATATGATCCTGTTAACCAAGTCATCTAAAAAAAAGACTAATGCAGCTCCACAAATGCAGTAGCCTGGAAAATATTAAGCACAGCATCTGCACAAGGAGGTCATAAAAAAAACTGATTCCATATCTCATTGCTTCTGGGACCTGGTGGTCTGTCTTAAATCTTTAGCTCAACATGACAAGACAGTCCTGCTATCGAGTTTTTGATTGGGCTTGTCCATTTTGCTTAGTTTGATCTTGTGAATGTCAGAGGTCAAGTGAGTTCAACAATCGGTCAGCGATAAGGTGGATACCAAGCAAATTAATTAAGATATAGATTTGCCTTGTGATAAAGAATAGTGTAAAAAATATTACCATAGCTTTTAAAAATGATTTTTAAAAAGAGGCTAAAATAAAGATCACCAGGAATGAAAATAATCCACACGCAGGAAATTGGAGGAAAGTGAACAATGAGGATAATGGAGCTAATTAAATGTGATTTGGAGATTATCAATTGAGAGACCACCTAATAACGCCTTTGCAGTTTTTGTACTAGTAAAAGACATCGTGTACTTCTATTCATAAGAATAATTTCAGTATAAAAATGAAACCAAGTCAAGGATATCTCTGTCTCCATGCAATGTTGCAAAATTAGATTTTTTGGCTGCAGTTTGACAAGGTAACAAAAGTCATCATGCCTGAAGATAAATGGTAATTCGAGAGCTGTCACAGAGAAGGGGCTTAGTAGCACAATTGCATGAGTGAAATCCAAAAGCATATCTATTGCATATACCCAGAGCACTCAATCACAGGACACTGCCAAAGTGTGTGCAAGGAGGTTCCAGGCACACCCTGATTTCATCTGTGACAAAGAGCGTTATGTGCAATCATTATTGCTCGAATTAATCTGGAAGTGCCTGTATGGTCCTGTGTAAAGTCTGTGTGTAAATTCAAAATGGATTAGATGGTATGCTATAATGCCTATAGTGGATGTCCCTTAGAAATTTCACATTTTGTTGCGTCAGTACCTCAGAGTTTCATGCATTTAATAGAGGACTTTTTTTCCATCTTATCTACACAACACAGTCCACACTTTTACGGTGAAACATGTATGTATACTGTATATATTAAAAAAAACTGAAATATCACAATTGGAAAAGTCTCCACCACCCAGAGTTAATACTTAATGGAAGCAGCTTTGAATTGGCGACAATTACCAATAATGAGTATGTTGGGGTATGTCTAGCTTTGCACACCTAGATTTGGCAGTATTTGACTGTTCTTCTTTACAAAACTGTTCAAGCTCGGTCGAGATTATTGGAAAGTGTTGATAGCAATCTTCAAATCAGGCCACAAATGTGCAATTTTTAAATTGAATTTAAATCAGGGCTCTGGACCCCTCAAAGACATTTGTCTTTTTTTGTTCATTAGCTTCAGTGTAGCTTTATGTTTGTCCTTTTGGTTTGTGTCATTCTCTGAAAGATGAATAGCAGGCTTAGCTTTCTTACAGAGGGTAAATGTTTTCCTCAAGTTCTTTTCTGTATTTTGTTCCATTCATTTTCCCTTGTCCTGACAAGTGCTACATTTTATGCTGATAAGAAACATCCCCATAACATGATACTGCCACCAATATGATTCATAGTAGGGTTAGTGTTCTTTGGTAATGTGCTGTGTTGGATTTGCATTAAACATTGAACTTTGTATTTAGACCAAAAAGTTCCATATTAGTTTGTATTAATACAAGCTTTTTGTCACATGTTTTCAGCACCACTTAAATGGTTTGTTGCTGTGTTGTTGAGTAATTACTTCCTTCTTGCCATCCTACCATACTGTACAAGCCAAATGATGCAGTGCTATTGTGCAAGCACAGTAGAGTGCTTGGGGTATTGTTTTCATAGGTACACTTTGATCAGTCTTGGCCATTAAAGCCTATAGCTCTTCTAAAGTTGCCGTTGGCTCCTTGGTAGCCTCTTTTTGTTTTCTTGCTAGGTTATGCAGTTTGAAGGCATGATCTAGGCAGGATCTTAGTGGTGTCATACAGCTCCCCCCTATTAATAACCATTTTGACAATGTTCCGGGGAATTCAAGGCCTTTGAAATGTTTTATACCCATCACCTGATCTGTGCCTCTTCACGGCTTTGGCCCAGAGTTCTTTTGAAAGCTATTCAGTTCTCATGGTTAGGTCTTTGCTTTGAAATGCACCACCCAGCAAAGAGAACCGAGATTAATGGTAGAATTTATCCTGAAATCACATGACTACTAAATCACTTATATTTAACACAGGTGATGGCCAATTAACTTGGTGTGTGATTTTGAAGGTGATCAGTTACACCTGAGCTAATTTACACATGGGAATAAAGTATTAAAAAGACTACAGTAGACCAGACCCTTTGTTGTACAGTAGCTGTAGAAGTGACTAGATCAGCCACAATGTGAGAGAGCAATGTTCCATGGCAGGGTGCCACAGGCATGACAAGCCCAACAGTCTGAGATATACTGTATAAAATAGATAAAAACAAAAAAGTATCCTTTAGATCCTGAAACGTGTGAGGTGTGAGAAAGACAGCAAACATTAAATAGCACAGGAGAACAAAAGCTGGAAAAGTGGAGGAAGAGGGAGAGGGGGGAGGCGGAGAGGCAGAGAGGCCACTCAGGAAGTGCAAAGTGGAGAGGGGTGGAGAAAGGTGTGAAGTCAAAACCTGCAGGAGAATGGAGAAGTTTACACAAAAATAAGTCTGTCATTGAGAGAAGGGGGAAGGTGTGAACCTAGTTTCAGGATGAGTTTAGTTTCTGTTGTCTTTCTGCTGTGGGAGTTGAGAAACCCTTATATAATGGTGAATATACATATACACTTTTGTGCTGATTAATAGTAAAAATGTGAGGCTTTTGAGTGATGAAGCACAACTGCTGAGTGCTGTCAAGGTTGGGCGTGCTTCAGTAGGACAGTGCTATCAGTGAGAGTTCAATGACCTCAATTTGCTTCCAATTCCCTTGTGAGGGGAATGTGAGGCATGCAGTGTGAGCTTGTTTGGTTGACAGGCTGGTCTTGGAAGGGAACTTTAATTGCGACCAACCTGCCAGTACAGGCTGCCAAAAGCCTCTATCATCTGTAAATAGAAAAACTAGGTGGCAATTAGTGAATTAGATTATTGGTGATGGATATTTCCATTTTCTTACATAGGGCTAGTTAGTGATGTGTTTGGAGACATATCAACCCTCGTGGTGCTAATTGTTTTTAGAAGAAAATAATGCATCTTAAAGAAACAAAAGCAGATGTTTAAGGAAATATTCATTGTTAATAAAATGAAGAAAAAAAATTCTTTTGTCTGTGACCATTTGTATACACAATTCTTTTCAATAGACAATGACCAAATTAAATATCGTGTAGTCCATTTCTTCTATTTTCTATGCTACTTTTTACTTAAATATATTATTTTTGCTCAATATACAGTACATATTTATTACTAAAATACAATTGCTCAGTCAATTAAAACTGGTAAGTTCTATAATACTTTGTTCTTCATCAAACTGCATATGTAAGCAATTTATAACGGGGATATGTACTGTAGATGTACCTTCACTTCCTTCACAGTAATGTTGACAGTATTTTTCTTTTTCTTCCTCAATTTATGTTAAGATCTATTGTGACACATACATGCTGATCTTCAAAGAAATAAAAAAAATATTCTAAAACAACTGAGTGGACATCTGACAAGAAAATGAGATACATAAACCTTTTAAAACAGAATCAAGAATTTTCTGTGGCCTTAATTATTCATCTTGGTTTCCATGGCAACCGCTGAAGTGCTGTAGTCTCTGCAGGGTTCCCAAGTGCACCTTCTTGTCCTTGCTGTGGAACCTGAGCAATGAATAAAATTGAGTCAACAACGACAGGGTGAATTATTGAAGGACTCCTTCAGTCCCAGAGTCTGTTTACCATGATGGCCTGTTAGGATTCCTGCATCCCACATCCTCAGCAAAAAAGACTCTGGAAATCAAGCCCTCAATGACAAAACAAGCAGAAGAAGATGACCCACCTGGAATCTGGTGAAGACTATGAGATGAAGGCTGCAGCAGAATGAGACCTCCAGTCATCTAGGATAAATGTCAACATGTGACACAATGACATCTTTTATCCATAGCAATCCTGAAGAAGAATAGATTTGCTCCAAAGTTTGTTAGCACCTTTCCCCTGTTTCATTACAATATATGTGCAGTAATCCTCACGAACACAGCCAAAGAGCCTCTTCCAATCAGATATCTGAAAAGAAAGGCATGAAAAGGTTGCTTTACAAGACACATACTGTTTTTATATAACATTTTTTTTCTGAAATCAGGAGCTCATTGCACAATGATAGTGAATGTATTTCTATCCTGGGTGGATGAAGTAGAGTCAATTCCTTTACTTTGCTGTTACCAAAAATCTTATCTGCTCAGGTAGAAAGAGGTCAAAGATGCTTAAAAGTGTAACTATATGTCCATCCAAAGAAAATATTATATGTATGGATATAAAACTTAGTTTGACAAAAAAAGCCCTTGTAGGAAACATGCTAATACAATTACTTTGAAAACTCTTGCCTTTCACATTATCAGATCGTACTTTTTTGTTTTTCAGATTTTATACATGCCTAGATGAATTACAGTGGAAACATGTTGTTTCAAAGTTTGTTGGACCCTGAAGTCTGTGTTTTTTTTCCACAAAGGAGTGTTTTTGATGTGTCCCATCTGGTGACATCGGAGCCTAAATGTAAGGCTTAATTTGGAAACAAAAATGAATTAAGGTCACAGAGTATATTTAATTTAATATAATTGTATCAGTTTTTATATTTTCCTACAGCAGGTAATTCATTTATACAATAATTCATCACTATCACGTATTTCATCAAAGATTCATTACCCTCATGAATTTCATATCATATATTAACATTTTCTTAACAGTTTGTCACCTTCACTAATTTGCTATTCTTTATAATGGAGGAAATTTAATTTTCATGTTAGCACATTTTACAACGGACAATTCATCATGTAATGCCAGCATGAAAAATGTACAAAATATTTGGTTGGTTCATTCTGCCGCAGGCTAGCACGTTTAACATTCTTAAATTCTCTTTAGAATGATTTAACAGAAGATATGTGTGCATTACATTATACGATTAATGTTTTTGTATTTTAATAACCACTATTAGAAGAATTAATTTTACCCTGGATTGTTGATGAATCCATGTAAGAGAAACCTGAAGTTTTCTTTCATTAAGCGTGGAACAAAACTTCATGTGAGCCAGTAATCTCCAAACTGCTCACGTTTTAGAAGGACTGAAAAGTATAAAAAAACACTGAACCATCAAAGACCTGACGGTTCTCCTGTGAGAACTTTTTGTTTCCACAAACACTTTCTATTTCCACAAACTTTTTCAAATGTGGCAACATCGAGACTAAGAGCTCAACAGCCTTCAAAACACGTGTGATATTAAACCTCAGATCATTCAACTGGATCAGTACTTCAATGTTCTCATCTGGCAAAAGCTCCACTTGAATCTAATCTACTCTCCATCCCCTCATCCAATACAAGTAGCAGCACCTTCTGGAAGACACTGAAAATTCCTCTTTGTTTGGTGCATTTCGGAACTTTCCTTGCTCCATCAGGAGATCCATTGTGACTGGATCACTATAAAAAGGCATCGACAAAGTGGACTTCTTCAGAGTGAACACTGAAACAAGAACCAGAGCACGTTTGGTAGCACATTTAAAACAAAGAGCAGAGGGACCTTCTTTAAACAAAGAGTTGTAGGAGTATGGCACAGACTTATTGAAAGTGTGTCTTTCAGGACACGGCTGGATGAAATCCTTGGATCAATTGGTTACTAAGAACTATATGGAACTATATGGGCCAAATGGCCTCCTCTTGTTTGTAGGCTGTCTGATGTTCTTAAAGAGCTTCTCTACTACCCCAACTCCCCTGCAGATAATTCTATGGTAGGTGAAAATTAACTCTATATGCAACAATATTTCAAAATGACTGTGCATCTCTACACCCAAGGGACAGAACTGAGTGACACTGGTATTGGAAATGTCCCTGAGAGTGATGTCTAAAGCAGCCATTAAAGCCTAGGAAATAATTAATGTCTCCTGGTGCTTCTGAGTCATTTAGCATTTTAACGAAAGACAGAATACTTCTAAGGGCGTTGTCTGAAACACACCCTTTCTTATGTGTAGCCCTCTGAGCTCTAAGCTGATGACATGTTGGCAGGAACTCGACAACTTGTGTAGAAACAAAGCTGGGCTACTGAGCCATTCTCATTCACCCACACAGAGAACAGAGAGCCAGAGTCAGAGAAGCTCTTAATCGAATCACAAACTATACAGTACAATATTCTAAAAAAACCCGATGTTTTTGGTATTTTTTAATGGTTATTATAAACTCAAACACACGTAATTCAGTTTACAGAATTTACATTTAGCTAGTGGCATAATGTCAGAATTTTACTACTACTGTATGTAAAGAAACAACTTCTGATTTGATAACAGCCTGAAGAGGAACATGTTTAAATATCAGTTCCAATAGAGACTGTGTCACTCAGGATTTACTGTACTGGCAAGTAAACTCTGCAGATAATAATGAAAACATAATGAACACCACCCAGAACACAGCGAATGAGAAACAATCGGAATGAAATGACTGTGCCCCACTGACACTATAAAGCCTGTGCGCTAATCAGAAAATGAGATTTGGAAGCCAGTCTATCAATCAATATGAATGTAAAACCATGAAGTACACCTGTGTATTGATTTTTACTAAGGAGACGCATACAATTATGTATTGTCATTGGCCTCGCTGGTTTTAAAAGCTTTATCAATCTTACAGTCCTGGACAGGAAGACAGTTATATAATACATGGAACAAATTTCTAGAGAAAAGCCAGAAAGACAGCCATCTGGACACGAAGAAATGACTAAAAAAATAACTCTCTCACTTCTTCCTGTCCAGCCTGGAGGTAGCTGTTCAGAAACCACTTTCGTCTACAGAAACTACACAGATACCAATTCAAGCAGAAACAACAGAAAAATTATGAAATTAAGAGCAGTAAAAAGCATCCCATTTTCTATTACTTTTTCATTTGAAGGCTTTTAGCTCATATACACTCTCCCTTGAAAAACAGAAATCTTAGTAAATGAATTTACTTGTTGCTGTGATTTCATATTCATTAACTTTTCGCAATTTCCTAAGACAAGCATTGTTCCAATGTTCCCCACAGTGGGAATTACATATAATATATTTTTTATTATTAATACAGTATGTGCACAGAGATTTTCTGGACTTTGGTTTAAAAGGAAAGGTAACAATAGGTGAAACAAGATTTTTCCAATTTATTTTAATTTTCATATGACAACATGCTTTTTGAAAAGGAAGTTATGAAATAGTATCGAATATGCCATTGAATATAATAGATACACTGAATTTCATGGCTGTGAGAAACCAATGTCAGTTACAGTAATATTTGCCTCAAATATAAGATATTGTTACAGATGGGGGGGTTACCAAACCGGTAAAAATCAGGATTTGACCGAGCAGTTTAGTCAATAAGTAAAATAATTATTTATAACCCCCCCACTTGTAAGTGATTTTCTAGCAATATATCCCAGCAGTTGGTATAATTGGAGGCACATGAATTCTTTATTCTCTGGCACAGCTTTGTTGAGAGGAGGAATAATTCAGGCACACTTGGCTAAAACAATATTTATTACAATGACAGGACACAAATTACACTACATTCAACAGAACATATAACACACAAGTTACTCTTTTTACAGTATTTTCAAACAAGGCGTTTCAAAGGCCTAACATTCTGGTCTCCCAGAAAAAAACAAGACTGCTGCTAAGTTTTAAACTCTTAATATGCCCCGAGAGGCCACATAAGAGACGAGCTGCCTTCTAACTAACTACAAAGCAACCTGCAGTTAAATCTCTCTCCCTGCACCCTGGATGCAACAAAATAAATTAGAGCCTATATCCCAATCCATAAAAATGCACCCTAAGCAGGAAAGTCGTTTCTAACTGAGATACCTGGAAACCCAAGTTCCCTAAAAACACAGAATAGCACGCTCTCTCTAACAAGGTTCAAATACCTAGCTCCAGTTAGGTTTGGATGATCATGAAGTAGGGGCTCTTGCCCAGTGCAAGCTTCGAGTCCTAACTCCTCTGGACTCCTCTCTCCTCCTTTTTGCCTGCTATTTTTGTCTCTTCCTTCTTTTCTCTGTGCTCTTAATGTGATCTAATATTGTCTGATTCTGTCTTGCTCCTTTGCAATCATTAACCCACAACTTGCCTAGGTATACTAAGATAAACTTTACAATTGTTACTGCTCAAGGGACCCCCAGACCTCAGCAAACATCCTCTCTCCTTTGAAGTTTGAAGTGTTTACTCTTCCCAGTGTCACAAACTTCATCTAAAATCTAAGAGACACTTTTAAGTCACCTAAAGCTATAACAACATGTCACATACTGTATCTGTATCTTTCTGAAAGAACATTTGCAAAACTGCACTTTGAAATTCTCTAATGATAAGGGATATTTATGCCACATTCCATATTCCTTCACATAGCATATTCTTTGCAGGAGTAGTCTGGAGTTTAAAAACGACACATTAAATTCCTGTTACCTGTATTGTTGGCAGTGTTGGTCATTTTGATTTATTTTGTGACCTAACTAATCTCATAAAGTCTCCTCTTCATTGACTCTACCCCTCCGAGCACCTACACACCACCAGATCAAGGTTAATTCACACATTTGTCTCACTCAGGTTGAGTGCCTCATGATTCTTTATTCACTTACCTCTCTGTGCATTACACGACATCAACCATTGAAAGCAAATCGTTGAAGTTTGAAATATGATTAAGAAATGGATGCTCTTCACTGAGGTTTGGGAGGGATGACAACAACCAGGCCAGTTTTGTTCCTGAAATTTTAAATCAGAAATATTCATGACATCACTTCCTGAAGCTATCTGATCTTAACCATGATGATACATGCCACTACCGGGGTGTTTTAGTTTATTACTTCCTTATGTTCCCTGGGGACTGGCTGTGTAGTGTAATGGGTAAGTCTCTGGACTCACAACTTGTGGGCTGTAGGTTCAAGCCCCTGCTGCACACATTGCTGCTGTACAGGTACCTTGAGGGAGGTACAGTACTTTACCCCACTGGCTACAGACCATCCAGGTGTATGAATGGAGACAAGCACAACTGGGGATAAGCCCTGGGATGGACTAGCATCCCATCCAGGAGTAGTTACAGTATGCTCTCTCTTCACACTAAAAAAACAGGATAGGTTCTGGTGCAATGAGCCACTACATTGCCTTGTATGGGATATCCACTGACTCCCCAAGGAAACGGAATCTTCAGAGGACTTTATATTGTTCCAGCAGCTTCCATTGTATTTCCCCAATGCAGAATGTTGGCGTAGATTCTTTCAATTTTATTTTAAAAAATGCTTAGAGATGTATATAAATGTGACCCCCAACATTATTATATTTTATTAAAGAGAAACACACTGTTCAATCCATAACTCTTTCTTCTCTATGATGTTTTCTGTTCCTACTTCATCAAATATGGAGGGTACTATATATATATATTTGTTTTGCTTTTCCTTGTATTAAACATGAACATTATATTCTACCTAAGATCGTGACTTGGGTATCAGGTCGCAGCATCGTTTGTGTGCCACATTATTTATATTACTACTGTAGTAACTAATGCCTTTTTCCTGTAATACTATATCAGATCAGTTGGCTGTCATTAAAACTCTTGAATTTTTAATGGCAGATTCATATTTCTGCTGCAGTATATGGCTTCTCTCTGTTTGAAATTCCTGAGAGCTATACGGCTCCCAGCGGTCTTTGTTTTGCAGGGAATTCAGCCAATATTTTTATGGATTGCTGATGAGATTCTCCTTGAAAATGTGACACAGGCTGTTTAATACCACTTTTTTTTTGACAAGGCCACAGTTTCTGGTTTCATTACTCACTTGCTAACGTTATTACAAAACAATAATGAAAAATATTTTGTGAATAAACAATAAACCATTGTCCAAAAATCAAAATTGCATCCAAAAAAATTTTATGAGATGCACTTATATTTTAAAATGCTAAAATGCTGGTTAAAGAAACTGAAAACAGCTGGTGTAGATGTTCATAAAAACCATGACAATTTTATTTTCACCCTTTTTACACATTATGTTCATATTGTGTCAAAAGAAATCAAATTTCAGTTTAGTCGCTTTTCATTCGTTTTAAAGAGACAATAACCCCATCACAGTTCCCCTCTTTTTACAGGTGAGAAGGGTTACAATGGGACAAAACAGTAAAGTGCTTTAGGAGTAGAATACACGTTGGTTTAAAAATACCTACTTGAAAACGAGTGAACTGTTTGAATTTGCACAGAAATTGTATGGTACTATGTTTGCTTAGTGCAGGGAGTTATCATAAGGAACATGAAGAGATTTCCTTGCAGAATGTCTTTTATGAGTTTCTTTTTGAGAATTTAGACAAAGCATCTGATCAAATCTTGCTTTAGGGATTTCTACCTTATTGTTTTGTGAATTACTGTACACGGATTTCCTCAAATGAGAAGAGGCCACCTTCCTGTTTTGAAATGTTTTGCATTTATCGATCATTTTTTTCTTAGAGATCACACCCTCATTTAAAGAGAGAGAATCTTTATTCTCCCCAAGGGGCAATTTGATCTGCAGCACCAGCCAATATAAAGAACCACCAACAAAAACTTTATACAACTACATACACAAAAGAATCATTTGTTAAGTTATAGCCACAGGTGTAAATGAGAACTTAAACCTGTTTGTTTCTAAAGTTGGGAAATCTGTATCTGTGTACTGAGGGGAGTAGTTGGAATTAAAAAAAGGGTGTTAAGAGTCCTCTAGGATGGAATATGCTTAAAAATCATAACTGATCAGCACCAATGAATTTCTGACATAGTTTAACAATATTCACCATTTTGTCATGTTTCTTAGATTGAGAACAGCCAATCAAGGATTCACTAAAAGACAGGTAAAATATGACCAGCAACAAATTATCAACCTGAAAACATAAGCTTCCTTAAGAAAAACAAGACATGGTTGCCCTTTTTGAAAGCTGAATCAGTTTGCCTTAAATTTTAATTTGCAGTCCAAAACAGTCCCCAGGTGATTTTATCTGCCATCTCCATTGATTCCCCCCTGATGCAGGTTTGAGTGGGGATTTAAGGGGTCTTCCTGAAATGACAGTATGTGAGCAGCTGGAACAGAAACCACACACATCACAGTCACCAGCCATCAAACAGAGACTGCAATTCTCATCAGCTCTCAGGGATATAAATAATTTATTCCTGTAACACATTAATTCTATGAGCCTTGCTATGCACAATAATGTGCCAAGACTCATTATCTGTTTGTGCCGGGGTGAAAACAGCTACACTACAAAGAGTGATCCAGATGTAAAATTCCTGCAGAGTTTTACGACAGTTTGAGAGCATCCTGCATATATGCACTTCAGTAAATTCACATTCCATTAGCTATCCCTGTGTGTATTTCTTCTGAGGCCATTTCAAACAGTATGAGAGTGGAAAAAGCATTTTCCTCAAAAGGCCGCTACATTCAAGAGCGCAGATTAAATATTTATCTATTCCAATAATAGAGAAGAAATGTAAACTATCATATTGCATACATTAAAACAATAAATTACAACATATACTGCTACACATTGCAGCTCATTGCTGCACTGCATAAGTCAAGAAACAGCATTGCACAGAATTAATTTGAAATGTTATACATTACCAGCGCTTTTTATCATCACAATCACTGTAGTTCATTAATTTTCTAACTGCTTCTTCCGATTCAGGGTCTTGGGAGAGCTGGAGGCTATACCAGCAAGCAACAAGAGAAAGGCAGGGTACAACCTGGATGAGATACCAGTCCATCACACGGCACACAGACAGACACAGGCATGTACACAAGGGCAAATTGTCCCAGAAGCCAATTAATCTACCTGTATGTCTCTGGATTGTGGGAGGAACCTGGAGCACCCAGAGGAAATCCACACAAATACTGGGAGAACATGCAAACTCCATGCAGACAGAACCCCAGGTCAGGAATTGAACCCTGGGCCCCAGCACTGCAAGGCAGCAATGCTAGCGACTGCACCATCATGGTGCCCATCAGTGCTTTGCTGTCTCCAAAAAATGCAGGTGTTGTTTACAGGAGATGGGTGTCTATTTACTTGTCCTGTAAATTTTATGAATTTCTCATAGTAGCGTCCAAGAAACTGCCAGTAATGCTTCTGATGAAGCTCTTTTAATCTAGTTTCATTTCCATATATATTAATAATAAGCTGATGACGTATATGCTGTTGACAGTTTTTTCTTCAGGCACCTGTTTGCAGTGTGCTGTGTTGGAAACACTACAGTTTTGATGACAAAAATCAAACTTCCATCCACTAAACAAAGTTGAACATGCAATAAAAGTGGAAATTTACTCCAGAATGTTTCCATTTCCAAGAATGCACTGATGCTATCATGAAAGCATCACGAAGACAGTGTTTTACACAAAGGCCTCTGAATGCAAACACAAACATTTAACAACTCATCACATCTTCCGAAGAGTTCATTGAATTACTAAATACAAATTAGGACCTCCAGACTGATATTCTGTATCTTCACAGGTCATCTACTCACGCTGCCAATCTCTGCAGTGCACAGCTCTGTGCTGTAAATGACCAGGACTTTTGGGCACCTCCCTGCTGCAACACTCTTCCTTTGCTGACACAGCTTCTGTGCAAGGCTGCAACCTCCCAGCTATAGGCTGATCCCTGGTCTCCTGCAGCCACCTTGTGGAAAAATGTGTCCATTTTTCCCCCTCAGCAAAATTCAGTTTTTTTCTGGGATCTGCAAGCGTGGACGTAAACTGTACAAGCTCAGTGAATAATTGGCAAATCAAAAACAGCCACCACCACCTGGAGAAATTACCTTTTTGAGAAAAAAAAAACCCTAAAATTAAAATTAAAGAGTGTAATGCTACTATGTACAGTATAAAATAATATATATTTCAGTTAAACATGGTCAGCTGTGTCCAGGTTACTTCTAGTTTGATCATTTTGAATTTCAATACTATTCTGCCTTTTAATTCCTGTAGAAAACTGAAATTAACCTGAGACTCACACCGAATAATTTAAACTTTTACAGCATTTAGTCTTAAATATCTTTCTTCTAATTGTCCTCCTCCTTAATTTAACAAGGTAACAAACTACAATCACTATTGTACTTTGTAAGGACAATTATTGACGTCTTTGTTTTGTGCTCCTTTACTTAAAAATACTGCAAGCAAGAAGTTTATGTCAATGGACCCTCACAATTGATCACACAGACCCACTGTGTTTTGAGAGTGTGAGGAATATGCATGGTTTGTCTAACCATCACTCAGCACAACATCCATCTGGCCTGGCAAGGAAGAAAATAGTTATAATGGAATGTGAAAATGATAAAAATCTATTTTTTATTGAAAACTGGGGTGGGTGCAACCAATTGTACCTGTGTTGCAATGCCACAGAGAAACCACAGTGGATTTATTTGAAGAATGACTCTTGCATTTCCTATATTTATATGAAAAGAACATTGTTTTTCTCATTCACACACACGTTAAATGTTATTTAAAGAGGAAAATCCTTAACCATACTTTTTAATAAGGTGGTACAGTAATAATGGAAACATTAGGATATATACTGTACCAGATTTTGACTTGATGCCATAAAAAGTATTAACAAATGAAAATGCACAAATTAAATGTTATAATTTACTAAATTAAAATGTGATATAGAATTTAATAATTATTTTTATTAAAAACATTCACATATAAATAATCTAGAAGTATATATATATATTATCCCAAAGGAAGGGGATCCCAGGTGTCTCAACCAGCTAGGAGCACAAACTAAGCTCTGTAGTCAGGATGTTAGTGGTTTCGGCTTGGGCTACATCAATAACTGCCTGTGAGAATGATTCATCTTGTGCTCCCAGACCAGACATGGCAAAGTTATTCTCAGTTTGCCATGACGTAGAGTCCCTAGGACTTGCTTGTTGCAAGTATGAAGTGACATCAGGAAGAGACAACTTCTTCTTCTAATCAGTAGTGCTCTCCCTCCTGCAGGCACAATGCAGCATGGGTGTCAAATTTTAAATGGCTCTCACAGGTAGCTATGTTGGAGGAGTATGAGCGCAGGTCTCCATTCTCCCTTTACTGTACAGGGGTTGTAGGAATATATGGATTTGATGAAGAATTAACAATCCCAAAATGGAACTGTAAAATTAGAGAAAAATAACCAGCATATAGGCACCCAAAATAAACAACTACACACTTGTTTTACAAATACATTCTCCCCTGCATTTCAAACTTTATTAGTGTAGGAATTAAGAGTACACAAGTGTGCATTAAACAAACACCAAAATAAAATTTCAATCTGCCACAACATTTACAATGTACTATTGAAACGTAAGACAAACAGGCAGATATACCAAACAAAAAATCAAAAGTCCTATATAGGTGGCGCATTTGCCATATCTGTATTACAAAAAATAAGTTACTCAACAAAAAGGTATAGTGCCCCTGAGGTACACAAAACATAACTTATGTTTCAAGTAAACCAGTACACAGCAACAACAAAAAGAAAGAAAATACTGCTTAGGAGTCAAAGTCTCTGTTTGCAAAATAGACACCTTCAATTCAAAACAAGGCTTATTACACAACAGCATCACATGCAATTGGAAGTTGTGCAACTACAGGATTGTTTGTCTCCTGTTTTTTTTCAGCGCCACCTGTTGGGACTCGATTGTTGTGTCACAATTAAGAAACTACACACTCAGAAAAGTTGCAAGTAAGACTGGGCTGTCTTAATCTCAGACCTTTTGGCTGTCTGGGTTGTGACAAATGTGCTGGTACTCAAGCTGTAAGTGCTGACACTTCTGCTGGTCTCATCCAGAGACATGAGGGGTGAAATTCTTCTGTCCACTGAGACTTCACTGCTGTCGCCGTCACTTATGAGCACCACTGGCACTCGCTGGGCTGGAACAACAGCACAGGGCAAAAGAAGATAATGGAAACCAACAAGTAACAACGCAAATGAATAAAAAGCCCTTCTGATAAGTGGCATGCAGCAAATTGAAAAACTACACTTCAGAAGCCAACACCCATGTTTTTATTTTGAATCCAAACCTTTTAATCCCATTATGCCCAACACTTAGGAAGTCCTTCTCAACTCTGAAGGTTCTCACCACTTTTGCCAAAGCATATACTGAAATCTTAGATGAAAGACGAGTAAAAACCTTTCTCCTACACCATACTGATTTCAGTGGCTCCTGGAAATCGCAGAAAACTAGTGACCTTTACGTACCTCTCACCTTTACGCTGACATACGAGGCTCTTGCGCCTCTCCTTCATCTCAGAGCTCAGGTTCTCAACCATCCTATCGATGCAGTTGTCCAGAACCAGTGAGCGCGTCATAGAGACGACCCCTTGCCTGCAGATGGGACACTCATCCTTGCGCCTCCTCCAATCTGTGATGCAGTGCAGGCAGAAGCTGTGGGCGCAGTTCAGCGTGACAGCCTGGGGCACAGGGCCAGGGATAGGACAAAAACATTTTCTCTGTGATCGAGGCGATCTTGGTCATTTAAGTCAAAATAATGTTCTCATGTTAACACATATTCTTGTAAGGACAATGAAAATACAAAAGCACTGAAAACTGTGGTCACATTTAATACCAGAATTACTACACAAAGCCCCAGGAGTGTGATGGTCTTGGATATAAATGTATGTTTAAATTGATCAGCCTTTTAAAACAAAACAAGCAGTTTCATATGTGAGAAGGAAAAAAAGTTTTTATTATCACAAAGGGATTTTGCAGTTTTGAAGCCTAATAATACCACCACACAAAAGTGTTAAAAACAGACAGAACTAGGAGCTCTTCCTCACCCTGGTCAGCTTCTGTGACGAGGGTGGTGTAGTGTGGGATGTGTTGCTGTTATCAGACAACACTTCATGTCTTCAGAGCAGATTCCCATTAGCCAGGCTGGACTGTGTAACACCACACAGGTTCCCCGGCTAGCCATGTCTCCCAGCAATGAGGGAATGTTAGTGAGGAAAATGTGAATCATAACTCTGGCATCATCTGGCCTGTCTTGATGTTCAGATGCTGATGTGATAGCTATTTTTAAAATCTGGTAACAGAGTTTCAGACAGGGGTTCAATGCAAAATGACTAATGGGGATTTTCAAGAAAGTCCTAAAACAGACTGCACATTTTAACAATTTCCCTGTGCGTAACAACTACATATGATTACCCCGAGTCCACTGAATTCCTTTACCTCAATAAAATACTCTGAGCAAATGATACACTGCAGTTCGTTCTCCAGCACTTCAGCCATCTGCGTCAATACTTCTTCCTTCTGGGCTCTTGCCTTCTCCTTTGCTTCCTGCAGGAATCAATTTTCCCCAGAATGGCATTTTTTAAATTAATAAAGAGACAAACACATATTTACCAGAAGAATAAATGCCAACTTTCCTGTAATTTCCCTGTCAATACAAACTATAATTTTTCACAATATTAAATCTTCATGAATGCCCTCTGTTTCAATAAAGCTTACTTTAATTTAGGAACTTTGAACAACTGTCTACCTAAATACTGTTTAGTTGAGCTTCTCTTTCAGGACCGAAACGTATTAATCAAGTTCCTCTTTGATTTTACTTCCCACTTAATGGGCTCGCTGTCACAGGGACATTCATAACGGGGAAATGTTTAAAAAAGCAAGAGGAACACCGACTCCCTTTTCTGCTGCTTAGCAAGAAAATGTGAAACCTCTGCGTTTGAATAAGCATTTGTTCTCATTTTATATGTGGATATTTAAAGAATTCCATTTCCCAGAAAGTATTGTTCTGTGCAAAAAGTCACAGCACAGTTCAGTGACATTTTGAAGTGAGTTTATTTATGGACGGGTCCTTCTGGAAAGCACAGCAAAATCATGCTCTAAATACAAATCATTCTCAAGGGACTTTTTAGAATGCAAGTGAAGCCTTGGCCTAGAGTAACTTGTGTTACCATAAAAGTCAAAACAAAGACGAAGAAAATACAGTTGTGGAACCCCTGGCTACATTGTGTTCTAATAAATTTCTAAATGAATAGAAGGCGACAACTCTGTATGGTACAAAGTTAAACCCCAAATCTTTCTGCAAATTAAAATGCAAAATTACTATTTGCCGATTTAAAAAAATAAAGTGCTGCATAAGTGAATGTGGCATGTGCAATAGTTTAGACAGCCTCTAGCTGTGTCCTTACTACTTTCTGAATTTGCATTTTTCTAAGGCCCCAACATGTGATGGGCTCGTTGGGCCTTAAATTAAGTCAGGTGATTCCAGGGTTGAACAAATACTGTATCACAAATACTAATCTCTCAGGTTGTGATTGTTTGTTCTGCCTACTTTCAACAACCATGGGCTCTTCTAAGCAGCTTCCTGAGGACTTGAAAATAAAGGTAATTCATTCTTACAAAGCAGAGAACGGCTATAAAAAGGTCTCTGAACACTTCAACCTTGCAATTTCAACTGTCAGAACCATCATTAAGAAATGAAAGTTTTACAGGGAACTGTTGAAATCAAGTAAAGATCTGGAAGTCCCAGTACAATCTCGGATATGAACTGGTCAGATCTGCAAAGCAATACCCACAGATCACTGCAAAGGACCTGCAGAAAGGTTGAGCTGACTCTGGAGTAGTTGACCACAGGTCCACAGTACAGCATTGCTTACAGGAAAAAAAAAGATCTGCATGGAAGAGTTGTTAGAATAAAACATCCTCATCACATAAGTCAATGTTTAAACTATGCAAAACAAAACCTTGATAAGTCAGAAACTTTTTGGAAGAAGGTGCTGTGGACTGATGAAAAAAGGGTGAAGCCTTTGAAGGAAATAACAGCTTTGTCAAGGTGTTAAGCATGGGGGTGGATATATTATGCTTTGGGGTTGAGCAATAGCCAGTGGCACAGGAAATATTGTGCGGGTTGAAGAATGGATTCAACTAATTAACAACAAATCCTACAAGCTAATGGACCAGAGTCAGTGAAGAAATTCTAGGGCGGAGAGGTGGCACTGTGGCTAAGGATCTGCGCCTGTGGCTGGAAGGTTGCCGGTTCGTATCCCACAACCGGCAGAGGAATCCTACTCCTTTGGGCTCCTGAGCAAGGCCCTTAACCCCAACTGCTCCAGGGGCACTGTATAAATGGCTGACCCTGTGCTCTGACCCCAAGCTTCTCTCCCTGTCTGTGTGTCTGTGTCTCATGGAGAGCAAGCTGGGGTACGCGAAAAGACTAATTCCTAATGCAAGAAATTGTATATGGCTAATAAAATGATCTTATAAATTGAAGCTGAAAAGAGGTTGGATATTTTAGCAAGTGAAATATACCCCCAAAATCAACCATGAAATACATAGAGGAATGAAAGATTAAAGGTTTGGAAAGGCATTAACAGTCTCCAGACTTGAATATTACTGAAAATCTGTGGGGAGATCACACATAAGCAGTGCATGCAAGAAGACATAAGAATATTTCTGACCTAGAAGAGTTCTGCAAGGAAGATTGGGAAAAAAATTCAAAAGCAAGAACAGACTCTAAGCTGACTACAGGAAACATTTGGAAGCTGTGAAAGGAGGTTTTACTAAGTACTATTGCATGTGCCATATTCACTGTTTAAGTATTTTGAACACCCACAAAACTGTAAATAAATACTAACTGTCCATTGAAATTTGCAAAAGATCACATGTTTAAGTTTGTACCATGCAGAGGATGTGTCAACTTCTTTTCCCTTAGAGATTCACTGAAACACATAATTTGACCAGGGATGCCTATACCTATACTTTTGCACAGAACTATATATTTAATCACAGAATAAAACTTGGTTGTCTGAGAAAATCACAAAATCAGCAAAACAGCCAAGGAAGTCAAACAACAGGTCCGCCTGTGTGAATATTACCATTCAAAGCAATTCTCAGAGCTTCTAATCCCACAAAGATCCTGCAGCTATTGGCAATTACATGCTTCGTCTACCTTGGTCTCTTCCAGTTCCTTGTCTTTAGCTTGGATGATTTCTTCAAAGTCTTTGCGGGAACGTCTCAGTTCTTCTATCACCTGTCGATGCTACCAAAATGAACACACAGACTGAGAGACTGTCAGAGACCAGGAATGGCAGAAATGAGTCTGCTTAGGCTTTAACCAGTGTGGCTGAGAAGTGAGAGCCTGGTCACTAGCACAAAACAGCCAAAGCCCTCAAATGAAGGAAGAGGCAGCTGCAGGGGCATATAGACAGAAAACTATGAACATAACAGCAGTAACAGCTGTTCCCACACTTAAGAGTGGATACAGCGAAAATACTAACTTCATAATGGCTTGATGTCAATAAATATAAAACTTATGTAGCTCAGTAAAAACATCAGTGTTGACTACAGTAATGAGAAACAGAAATGAAAAGTGATTCACTTAGTGATGAGACACATATTCAGATATTTGAATCTACGTTTTTATAAACAGGCCTACATCCTAACCAAATGATAAAAGTGTTTCTCCAAAAGTACAACTCAAAGAAATTCTGAGTATCTATTTCAAAAAGGAGTGCATAGACTATTCCAAATTGCCAGAGAGAAATGGTTTGAACATGAAGAGCTCATGTACATCTTTTAGACAATGTAGTGAAGCAATAAAAAGGGAAAAAGAACATTAGGATAGTTAAGAGCATAAAATTAATATCAAGCGATGCTAGGCTAAAATTGTACAATACACCAGTGTCACATCATACTTTTACAGGTTAAAGAAAATTAACTTTATTAGTCTTTGAGGAGCCCTGATGCACTCAATCAAAAAAATAAAAAGAAGCATTAAAGACTAAATATTTATAACAAAGAACAAGATGCACACAAAAGTTTTTTTGCACTGAATTGTCTGAAAAGTCTGGATCAAGTTACCCATCTTTTAATGAGGATGATACCACTGTTTTTTCAAGAAATGACTGGATTAGATCAACCAAATGTTTACAAACCAGTAGATATATGAACAACCCAGAAGTTGTCTGCTGTTTCTTGTCTGTTGTTAACAGACACATACAAAGAATGAAAGGGTGTTTAGCAAAATCATTAGATGATGTGAGGAACCCGAACTGCTCTTGTTCTATAGTTTACTTGGTTAAATTAAGCAGTTCTGTAAGCATAAAAAGAAAAAAAAAATCGTACTGTAATAAACACTATTACATCGATTTTCTGTTGCAATCATTTATCACGAAACATGCTGAATGATTTGCAAATGTCCTGTTTCAAGCTGTCTCTAACCCTGGTCACCGCTGTCAGTGTAACAAAGAACAGGTGGCTACACTGGAAGCTCTAAATTAAACCCATTCTTTTTTCATTTATAGGAGACAAATACAGGAGCTATTTTACGTGTATTTAGAAAAATTATGGGCTCATGAGCTCTGTTCTCTGTTTTACCTTTTGCAAAGCATCGTCCAATTTCTTGTTCAAGCTCTCTTCTTCTTGTTGTTTCTTTTCATCCTAAAAAAAAGTAATCATTAGTGATTAAAATATCTTCAGGCAGAAAGATACATATAAAAATTATTGACACACTAGACAATGGCACCGTCATACACCATTTATATTAAAAAAACTGACAACTACATTCTGCCCCCCCCCCCCCAAATTGAGAAAAACTATGCATCAACTATACATTGTTTAATTAGTTTTGCAATTCTATACTCTGTGGCTTAAGACATATTTTGCATTAAAAAACACACTGAGGCGTCCATGGGCCAGATTAAATGACAGTTCTGACCAAATCACAAATTACACACCCTGTGTTGAAGGCCATGGTTTTGTTTGATAGCAGCCCCTTCCTTCCACCCACCAGAAAATCAATATCAACTAACGGGTCTGGAATTTGGCCCAGGTATGTGGGACAAAACAAGGAGTTATGGGCCCAAATCAGCAGTCTTCGAACATACACCTGAACTGTAATCTGGGTTTCGTTACAGATGACATGGGCTCTAAGAACCATATTTGCACCAAGAAACAAATGTTACAGCTACAGTTGAAGCTATTCTTGGAGAGAGTTCACAGATAAGGTAAACTGCAAGGTGACAATAAAACCTGAGTTCCACCTGCTTCAAACATCACTGGTGCCTTTACCTTCAACCACTCTCCAGAAAATACCGACCAGTCAAAACGTTCCCCTGTATTTCACCTCTCCCAAAACCAGACCCTTCAAGATTAATTTCCGGGGTGCCCCTTTATTAATTTTGATGATCTGGGTTTGGGAAACCACGCTGCACATTTGAAAAATACGGCTGTGGAGGAGGTGAGAATATTAAAACGGTTTGACTGCCGGAGGGGGTCGGAGGAGCAGTCCTCAGCACAGCCTGGCCCCACCCCACAGCCTCTAGCCCATCCGCTCTTACTTCCAGCCGCCTCTCCTCCTCGCAGAAGGTCTTCTCCAGCTGCTCCACCCGGCGCAGCTGCTGCTGCTGCTCGCTGTGCAGCTGCTCCTTCAGCACCTCCAGGCGGCCCTGCAGCTGCTCCAGCTCCTCGCTATGGGGCGCCGGCTGGGCCTGCAGGCTCGCGGCGCGCCGCTCGGTCTCCTGGACCTTTTTCTTCAGCACCCGCATCTTCCTGATGTACCTCTGGAAGCAGGCCAGCTCCGAGCTGCAGTGGGCGTTCTTCTGCGGCTTCTCTGACCCGCCGATGGCCGCGGGGGAGCCCGGGAGGGTCCTGCTGGGTCCAGCCGGCTCCGCGGTCTGGATGTTCTGTACCGGCGGCTGCTGAACTGCAGCACATGAGCTGCCCTGGGGTTGCGGCTCCACGTGGGACAAGCGAGACAGTTTGGCTTTGGCGTTGGAGGTATTCCCAGTGTCCAGGTCCCCCCCGCTGTATTTCCTCTTGGTCCTTTTCAGTCTGGAGCCTGCCGCTTCCTCCTCGTCCGGCTCCTTTAACAAGAAAGGCTTCACGCTCTTCAAGTGGTCCCGCACCAGGACGTACTCGAACTCCACTTCCTTACCACCCAGAGGCACTCCCAGCTGAATGGTGTCCCCCACGCGCAGCGTGTGCGTCCTCTCTGGAGTGATACGCAGACCATTCACCCACACGCCATTCAAGCTCTAGGGCGAGAGAGGATTGAAGGATCACACAAAGTCCAGCCAAATGAGAGAAAATCAATTTCAGCTGCGGATTTCATATCAGTCTTTTTGAATCTGATGCTCAGGAGGACAAACTGCTCCCTACGTGCGCATTAGCTCTAATTGTGTACTGTTACACAAGAAACCTTTGCTATTATAAAATCAAAAGACTTCAATTAATCTGCAGAGCATAATCTTGTTGTTCCAAAACTATGTGAAAAGATGCAGAGCCAGCAGAGCCAGATGCAGAACACATTTAAATTTGAGGTATTACTCAATACTCTTTACAGGTGGCTCTAGATGTAAAGAATAAGGTGAATGCACCACTATCGTTGCACTGCTCATGCAACCGTCAAGAGCAAATTGATGCAACAAAATGCCTTGAACTCATTTCAGAACTGGTGTTAAGTAAAACATTCAGGTTATGCTGGAACTGAGAATGCTGCAAACTGAGAACGTCATGTCACTCTTGAACTAGTACATCCTCGAAATGGGGCTGAATCACGGCTTTTACCAGTTCAGTGTGGCTGGGAGCACACTGTGGCAAGGCTACTTTAAATCTTTTTTTGTCAAGCTTCTGAAACCACGCAACTTCATTTAAAAGAAAAAACGTTACCATACATAAAATGCACATACTTCAAAAATATAAATAAAACATGACCTTTCTTTCACACTGCGATGACTGGCATACATCACAACATTTGGTAAAATCCCTGCCTATTTCATGCACATTTTTTAGACTTATTATTTCTCATTAACTGTTTTCTTCAATTGCTTCCAATGTGAGAAGCACTCTCCCAGAATTATTACAGTTGTGGATGACAGCAATACAAATATAGAATCTGTGTCAGGCAATAAACCCCATTTCAGTTAAAAATCACCCCTATGCCTACTTTTTTTCGGGTCCTAGCACATACCATGCTTTTCAAAAAGCAGGCTCAAAATACACCGCAATGTTTTTCCCCGTGTCTCACCCATTTATCATTCAAACTCACATTTCAACTTGTCCTGAAACATTTTTACACTTCTTTTACAAAATACCTTAATATAGAGTAAACACATGTATATCTTTCTTTTATTTTCATTTTCAGTGACATTTACTTCAGGATTCTTCTAAGAATATAAGCATCCTCACAGATTCTTTAGTGAAGGTGGTCTTGCCTGACATCTAGTGGCTCACAGTTCATAGTCCCTGGCCTATACACAATGAAGTCATGGTCAGAAGGAAAAAGTTGTTTGACAACCTTTTCTGCAATATTGTCCTTGTTACAGGGGTGGTCACACACAAAAAAATAACCTGTCTATAAAAATGTATGTAGCAAGAGACTAGCATGGATTATAATATGTTACCCTTAAGAAATGTTGGTCATATAATTTTTGAAGGTTTACTGAAGAAAAAAAAAAGATTTCTAACGCTCCGACAGCTCTTCAGATTAAAGTCTGCTATGTTTTTTCATCATGGATATGCATATCCACAGACACAAGGTGGGGTACTACACCCTGGACAAGATGCCAGTATATCACAGGCCAGACACAGACATGCACACACTCACACCAGGGCCAATTTTCCCAGAAGCCTACCAGCATGTAGGCTGTACCCTGATTGGTAAGGGCCAATGGGGTAACACCCCTACTCTTTTCAAGAAACACCCTGGGATTTTTAATGACCAAAGAGGATCAGGACCTCAGTTTTCCGTCTCATCCGAAGCACTGCACCTTTTTACAGTAGTGTCCCCATTACTATACTGGGGTATTAGGACCCACACAGACTGCAGGGTGAGTCCAGGAACTCTCCATCCAGGTACCGACCAGGCTCACACCTACTGAGCTTCAGTGGGCTGCTGGTTGGAAGTTGCACGATGACATGGCTGCTGGGTGCTGTTAGGCACCAACTTCTTTTCTGTGATGTGTTAGTCTGAAGCCAGCATGCCTGGCTGTGTTGTGGAATATAAGCCATTGCTATTTCCGTGTAAATATGTGTCACTGCCTGAGAGCTGTTGCCTAGTTGCACTGCACCTGAGTCCATTTCTTGGTCTGCACATTTGATTAGATCCCTGGGAAGTGCCTATAAGCACAAAAACCCAAAAATGGCCACTCAGAACTAGAGTAGCGCATCTGTGCACTAGTAAACCTGTCTGCGTTTTATATCTACTTCATACACAATGCAGAAACCTTCTCTAAATCTTCGATTACGGTAGCCTATACATCTGTTAAGCTTTATGTATCGGGTTTAGTCCACCAGCAGTGAACATGCGAAGAATGACTGAGGTATAAGCTGTAGCTGTAGTGTTGGCTGGGTCTACATGTTTCAGGGTGTTTGTCCAGTCTACCTCTTGCTGATGGCAATGGTCACAAACAATAACTGTTGCTGTTGATGAATAGAATTGTCAGTATCCGACTAAAAATTGGAGAACTTGATCAATCCAACAAGCTTCAAAGAGATATACGTCTCCAAGCATTTGCTTTTTTCTGTACACAAATGTGTTGCTGTCCGTTCTGTCACATTAACACCAATTTTGCTAGAGGTGCCAAATGGCCTCCTCTTGTCTGTAACCTATTCTAACATTTCAATACATTACATTAATTGCTTTATTATATTCTTAATGGCGTGTACAGGAACAAAAAAAAACTGCAATCTGATCCTAACAGAAATATACAGCAGGTATTTTTTATAAATATATTTAGGTATATATTAATATGTAGAAATATTCTGTATTTCAAAATTATACAGCTTGGATTATATGGATAATTTTGTTTCTGTCTTGGATTCAGATCAGTGTACAATTATTCATACTGTAAGGCAACAGAAACAAATTGTCATGAATCGCATTCAAGAAAATAAAATCTCTGTTTAAATGGTTTTAAAATGATCAAAGCTTTATATAAATGTTATTTTTGCCTCTCAACTAGACTACTGTATTTAACTAGGCATTTATAGTAACTGTTTATTAACAGTTAATGTAAGGGTTAGCAGATTTAAAATCACTTGATTTAAGTTTCAATAAGTTGTTGATTCAAATAATCTTTTTACTTCCTGTTTTAATCTGTCAAGAAATCATCTTTTTACCACTTATTTTCATTTTTCAATGAAATGACACAGAAACATAATTGAAAAGCTCATTATTAGTATGAACATTTTAAACTCTTAATATCTAAGAACCTTTTTTACCCTGAATTTAATGCTTAGGAAAGGAGGCAGAGTGTTGAAAGGGGGAGTCTATTTCAGAAACTGGTCTACTCCTCTGCACAGTGGGGACTTCATCTTTTTTTTTTCAATTCACAAGTGGAATATTAGTCTAAAACAAGGCTCATACTTATCTTGCGATGCCTGATGCGACGAACTCTATGATGTCCAGTGATTTATGAAAACAATACTTCAGACCAATTCGATTTATCACTGTAAAGTGTGTACATGACAACATTTTTTTCATTTGGTCTTTTTCATAACATATCTGTACCTATCTGAAAAAATGCTACAGGAGGAGTTATGGAATCCAGTGCTAGCTTTAGGTTACAAAACAGTCACTTGCTATGCAAGGAAACACCTCTAAGATAAAGATTTTTCTACAATTCTACAATTTGCAGAACAATAACCTGATTAAATACTGAACATGTACTTCATTTTATTAATGTTCTTTCTAATTCATAAATGCACATACAAACTGCATTCCATAATACTAGAGATCATATTACATATGCAGCAAAACCAACCCATACTAATATTTATTTATAGGTCAACTGTGTCTGTGGCTAAGGATCTGCGCCTGTGGCTGGAAGGTTGCCGGTTCGTATCTCGCAGCCGGCAGAGGAATCCTACTCCGTTGGACCCCTGAGCAAGGTCCTTAACCCAGGCTGCTCCAGGGGCATTGTATAAATGGCTGTCCCTGCGCTCTGACCCCAAGCTTCTCTCCCTGTCTGTGTCTCTCATGGAGAGCAAGTTGGGGTATGCGAAAAGACAAATTCCTAATACAAGAAACTGTATATAGCCAATAAAGTGATCTTATCTCTTATCTTATCTATTCACAAACCACATCTCAGGAATGTTACAGTAGGCCAACATTCACAGTGTCTTCAGGCAGAATAACAACTATGGGACCATTAGCAGTCTACCAGAAACTGAAACACAAAATCCAAAACCTATGCAAATAAAACCCAACATAGTAAGGAATTGAAATAAAGGCTCTACCTTATTATCTGTCACTGTCCAATGTCCCTCTTCATTTTGTTTGAATTTGCAGTGGTTTCTGGAAATCATTAAAGGACAGCTCCGTGACAGGGTTTGATAAGTGACATCAAAGCTTCGCCCAAGTGTAACCTAAGACAAGAAAAAGCATTATTAAAAATCAAGGTTTACTACTGTGGGCTTCTATGCAAAGAATTACTACTGTTCTCCTGAACTTGACAATGTAGCCTGACTTTACAACCTGACAAGCACTGAGGAACTTCATATATGATTTCTTTACTAGGGCAGTTGCAAAATACATGCGCCACTTGAAGGGAGTTTATTTTTGTTTGAAAGCTTAAATAATCTAAATCCGAATATTGCAACGTGCTTTTTAAAGATGTAACAATAGTATGCAGGTGATTAACGAAGACAAATGTTATTTTGCTACTTTAAACGATGAAGAGGGTGGGCTTTAAGATAGGTATAACAAAATAAACAATTTGTTGATCTGTTTGTATTCTTAAACATGTAAATGTATGTGCAAGGAATACTCGCTAGAATTTCAATTACACTCGGATCCAGGTAGATGTGTATACCGGGGAAACAGGAGTTAGGGGACTTCACCAATTCAACATTTTCATCACTTTCAGGTGACGAGTTCCGTTCTGCAGTGATAAACACTCCAGAATACAAACATGGATATGCTTCTGAAAAAAATATTATTGCATAACTAAAAAACACCTTCTATTGCGATCCCATGTAATCCCCATCCCTCTGCAATCATCGTCATTCGCCACAAAACACAAATGAGATGTATTAAAAAGTAAAAGACTTGAAAACAGAAGCACGCAGCTCCGGTGATTAGGATCATATTTGCAACTTTTTACAACTCAAAATACAATAAAGATATTTTTGCAGGTACGCCACTTAGCTAAAAGTGTGAAGGGGGAGGGGTGTTTAGTACTTAAAGAGTAAATGAGAGGTAAGAGAACAAGACCTCTTCTTTCTCGGGCAGACGGAGCCACTCAGCCCTTTTTCCGACTCTTCTCAGGCACCAAATTTCATCTTTCGCGGCATCGTCTTCCTCGCCTGAAACCGCCCCAGACTCTGCTTCCTCTGCCATTATCCTCAGCCCATGACACTACCTCAATAACACAAAAAGTTAAACGCCCATAATTCCACGGTCTCTTGTGGTATTCACGTTCCTGTGCGCTTTTCCGGCGTGAAGCGCTGAACACCGTAGAGGTTCTAAAAAATAAAAGAGCGTTTCGTCACGTAGCTGAAGGAACATCAGCGCCATCTTGGTGGGGTGGAGGACAAAAAAGATCTAACTCAGAATTCATTACAGTACTTTAAAACACGATCATTTCTCTTTGTTAATCAAGTATTTGTGTTCATATACTCTAAAACATTTAATGTGCAAATATACAAAGCTAATTTATTATGTAACCCACACCGTTTCCATTACTGAATATTTTCTATCAAAAGGAGGAGACAATGGGCATACATTATGAGTTAACTTTTTCATCAATATTGGCGGTAAATAGGTTCTGTATATATTTAGAAGTGCAGAGCGAATCTAACAATTAAACTGAAAATGAATGAAAAATACTGTTGGCTATCACTGGCCTCTCTATTTCTCGTTTTGCAAGGTTTTTTCTGTTTTTCAGAATTGTGCTCTTTGGAACATTTTTGTACAGAAGGAATGGTAATCCATTATTTAGCTACATATATTAGCTCAAAGTAGTTAGAGAACAAACAGTAAAATGTAGAAGGGGGAACAGCAGTCATCAGGGGTGCATGGTTCCCTTTCTGTAAGCACACAACAGCTACACCTACAGGTACCTACCTGTAATCTGTTTTAAATATGTCCATAAAGAAATGTGTGCGTTCTCTGAAACAGTCGACACATCTTTGTGTTTTTTACAATTTAAATGACGGGACTCTTTCGGCAAGAGAAATGTAATAAATGAGATTAGGGACAAACACTAGTTATGTGTATGTGCTATTGAATGTGCATTTCTAGGCAATGTATCTGCTTCTGTTGGTAGCTGTGGATGGCTAAGTGAACAGTGGACAAAAATATCAAAATAACGGAGATGTTTTCTTTGATATTTGTGAGAATAGAAAGGATGTTGATATCCACTCTCAAGACTGACTTACAAAGTCTTTGAAACAATGAGAAAAATTGATTTTTGTAAGGCAGAACATGCTGTAGGGGAGGTATGGAGTGCATCAGCAGGTTTGTAATACACAGAAACTTTCAGTTCCAGGTGGCTAATATACCTACTTTTTGTATGTGCAGAAAAAGAAGAGGAGTGAAAGATACACAAGCAGTGAACCTAAGAGATGGATGGAAGTGGGTGAAGCGATGTAAAAATTGCTGTAGTAGATTGCTAGAGCAGGTAGCAGCACCAACAAATTCATCATTGTATCAACGTCACCTAAAAAGTATCTTGCTTGTCCACAATCTCGTTTCATAGATCTCTTGCAGACAGCACTGCCATTAACACTGAAGAACTGGCGATGTGTTTCAGGCAGAACATGTGAACAGTAATAATCAAAGGTTTCACCAAGACAACAGTTCCCTGATATACTGCACCCCTCTCAGACATTATTACATTGAACGTTATATCTTTTTCACATCTGCCAGCTTGCAATCCTTTCAATCTCTCTGTTCATTTACAGATTTCTGCCTTAAACATTGCCCCACCGAATTCCATGTCTTTGGAGGACCCAGATTCAGATTCAAAGAACTTTAATGGAATGACTGATGAATTATACAGTAGTGTTGCCAAAGCAGAAACAATGAACAAATCGTTTACATTTACAGTAAAAAAAACATTCTTTATTATTGGACATTTAAAGACATCATATAAAGCTTTATTCTGAGACAGGCTCACTATTTCACTATATGTTCCTCAGGCTGCGACAGGACAACACTTGGCTGCCGGCTCTGGGGAGTTTCCTCCCCGCTCCCACAACAGGATTGGAAACCATCCTGAATCTGGCAGGAGTGAGGCACCTTTTTTCATCTGCAGTGCCCAACCTTACATACCCTCTATGTGTTCTCCTTAAAACCCCCTTTTCTTGTATCCCTGTTCTCTCCATCCTTCTTCCACATACTCACAGAAGAATCCACAGCTGAAATGTTGCATTTTTATTATTCTACTTTCTACTTCCAGCATGGAATTAACCTCTCCTTGTTCCTGCTCTTCAGCTCCCACACTCGAACCTCTAAAACATACCATATTCGTATTTCAAAGTATATAATATTTAATGTTTTTCATCCAGTTTTCCTTCTTTTTCATTGAGCAATATTAAGACACATTTGTGAAAGACTACAGTTAATTAAGGAAGTAGAGTTTTCCATTTGGAATTACATTACTAAGACCTACAGAAATGCTTCTTTCAAGAAAACACTAAATTTAACTCCACCTTCTAACAAATCCTGTGAATCAGTCCTTGAGTTAGAAAAAGACTAGTAGAGACAAAAATAAGGAGAGTGTTTCTTTGTTCTACATGACTATTTGCACCTAAAAGGTATAATAAACAAAATATATAATTTAGATTTTTTAACTACCACAGTTTTTAAAATCAAATACTTCTGCATAGAATGTTTATATTTTGTGATGCAATTGAATTGTTAATTATCAGGTGTATTATCAATATTGAAAACTGTACAGTGCAATTGTTATTAATTTATTTTGAGACTTTAAAAATGATTTAAAATATCATAACACTCTAACAAAACATTATTTTTGATCATTTCCAGAAAAAGTGATGATGGCTTGTTTGGGCCAGATTTAAATGTGAACAAAAAAGGTGTGGTTGCTTATACTTCCTTTAACAATGTTTGTACTATAATCTTTTGTGTGCAATAAACAATGTAAGTCAGATAAGTCACTTTGACCACAGGGCACATTGTTATTTTAGCCCTGCAAAAAATGAAAGTGTTTATGAATACGGTTTGGCATTGTCAGCACATTTAATTCCTTTTGTTTTTCCTGTCACTTCCTCGAATATAGAGGTCATTGATCTTGCTTTCCTCCTGTGTGTGGGAATTTCACATTGTAGCACAGATGCTTTTTGTACTTTGCACAACCCTCTGTCCTCTCAAAGGCACCTTTTTATTTTGTTTGGGGTTTTGATATGCACATAACAATTAGAGAAAATAAATCCAAGCCCCTTGTTGACTGTGACTAACCTTAATCTGAGTTATTAATATCTAAAGACTTGGTCAAAAAAAGAAAATGTCAGGTGTTACATGAGTCAAACATAGTTTAAGCTTCAATACATGGTTTGGAAGACTGATATGCATTTATTGTCCCACGGGTGTAAATTTCAGTCTCTTTTTGCCATGCATCTGCATCCACCCCTCAAGCCTCTCCGCAATAGAGATGTGTGGAGTTTGAACATAAACTCAGAATGACAGAGTAGTACAAAAGGAGACAAAACAGCTGGGGATGATAAAGTTCCACAGCACTAGAATGGGATCTATTGTCTGTAATACAGTATATTGAACAGGCTTCTCGGCAAGGAAAGCAACAACTAAAACCAATTAAAACCGCTAAAGATTTTGAAGTGAACGTTCTCGGGAGCAACTGAAGCCCTGAAGCTTTCGTCTTCCTTTCCATATACAGTAGTGTTTCTTTCTGAAATATTCCTTAAATTCATTTAAAGCTTAAATTTCTTAGTAATCCGAGAATGCCCGGTCACCAAAATATTAGTTTCCAGCTACCTGCAGATGAAAATCATACACTTTCATACTTTGCAGGGTTTTGTTAATTTAAGAATGAAATATAATGTATTTGTGCAGTCACAGATGTGCACAAAGAATAATGTTAGTATGCAGTTCTGAGCCTCATTATTAGAGGAAACCTTCTAATGTACTTACTTGCTTTTGAGTAATGGTGCCGATACAGAAGAGAAAAAACAATCATGTTAAAATACAAGAAAATGAATAGCAATTTAGCAGTTCCAGGAATTAATTACACTTTGGAATGAAACAAGCGTGCCAGATTTCTTATCAAACTTTGATGCTTTCATTTTTAAAATCTTCTGTATTTTAGTTACATTACCATATGAATTTTGCTTCTTAAAATCTCAGTAATGTGTTGCACATACTGTATTTTACACACACAGTAAATTTTTTGCATTCTGTAACCCTGGGGCGACGATTCAAGATAAGTGAGTCTATATACAGTATATGTGCAATGCTTAGATATGTAAGTAAAAAAAGAAGGTAACACAAGCCTTGTTTACCCACTGTTACCGTGTCATACAGCTGTCAAGAAAATGTTTTATATGGTACTGTTTATGTTGAAACAGTACAATTATATAGACAGGCAAGCAATGCAAAATAAAAGTTTACTGGCAAATTTAACATACACCTTTAAAACTTTAGCTTCAGGGTCTTTATATACAGAACAATGAAATCTGCAAACTAATTTGATTAATTACTGCTCCGCTGAAAGGAAGAGTAATTAATGTAAGATTTAATCCACACAGGCATTTAGGATTAACAGAAAAAAAAGATGTTAATTCAGAAATCCATTTTAATCTTCTTAACCTTAACCTTTCATAAAATCGGCTTTCCCATGTATTGTTATCCATTCGGCTAACAGCTGTGTCAAAACCAACTTAGACGAGGTAAATATTTCATACACATCTCAGAAACTTCGGGTAAATAAATTAAACTTGAACACCAGGAAGAGTGATATAATCAAATGAGGTTGTGCCATAAACAAACCAAAATTTTTTATTCATAAGTCATTTATTGTGCGATTAAAATACAAAAATTAATACAATAAAAATGACTTAGTATTTTTTCAGAACTGATGAAGCTTTAAAAAAATAAGACATTAAAATGGGCAACCCTCAGCCCAATGAAATTACCCTGCTTTTCACATTCTCCAACATGAACATGGACCTCTCTTCTGAGCATGTCAATGAAGCCCCCTTGAAGCAAAACACCACAGTGCTTACTGTACATCTGCTCCATTTTGTGCTTGTATTGACGTGTACGTTTGTCTCCAATTCAAGGACTGCATATTGTAACCAGGCTTGGCTTTGTACAATACACTCCATAGCATCAAAAGACAAAATCTCATTGGTCAGGTCATCCAAATGCAGTTTAAAACTGCTAAGCAGAGAAAATGTGCAAAAACAAATTTCATTACCCTGGAAGGCGATAAGTGTCAAAAGCTTGGTCCAAAAAACAGTTTTTCCCCATTATCTTTAGGACTGTCAGCAGATTTGATTTCAGGACATCATTTGCAACACGGGAATGGATGTTGTTTGCAAATGTATCTAAAATAATTAAAGCCAGCCCACAGGTCTGGCAAATCTACTTTTAACATAACGGGGAGCAATCTGTAATCAAAACTAACAATGAAAAAAATCTGCATATAAATAACCTGCGTCTTTCAAGTTTTCCCCAACCCAATTAAATTTGTGCAAATTTAGTCCACGTCTACACTTTGGAACAACAAAACAGCTCCCCATGTCAGTTAACAAAAAAAATCATACCGATTCCACATTTGTGCAGTTAAAGCTCCTTGGTGGCATAAAGGAACTTTGGCAACAAGACATTCTGAATTCCTTATCCATATTTTATATTAAAACAACAAAAATTACAAATTACTGCTAGGAATTACAAAAAGCTACAATACACATTCATCAGGCAGACATTTTTATTGTTGCATAGGTCTGCAATTCCAGTTATTTACAACTTGCAAAAATAATTCCTGAGAAACATTAACAGATCAAATACAAATAGAAAACAACGACACTATATTTTTACACCACATTTACTATTGCAGTTAAATGCAATACAAAAGAAATAAATGTCCCTAAATCACATTGTATGAATGCACTCCTTCCGATGAGAAAGTAACAAACACAACCATCCCCTCACAACATCATGAGTTCTAGAAATCTGGGCCTGCAGACTTAGGGTGAAATAAACCTCTGTTCTTAAAAAGTTCATTAAGCAGACCCCCCCCCAAAAAAGAAAACAACATCATGGTCTCTTTTTTACTGTACATCTCTTGTTTCTTGCTCAACATCTTCAATGTTGAAGTGTACTCATACCCAGAAAAAGTTGAAAACAAATGCTATAAAATAGTCATCTTATATTTTAGAATTATTTTGAATGTTCACAAAGCCTTACGGTGTTCTTATCGTTCTTTTGCTTATGGTGCCTTTCACCAACAAGTTCAATGCTAATGGCAAGAGTGGTAGTCTGTTGGGAAGAAAACAGAAGTATGTTTTACAAAAAAAAAAGGCAGTGAAGAGAGTAATGTTGAAGATGTCACAAACCCAGAGGCAATTTGGAATTTGCAGTCTGGAATAATTAATCTACAATATCTGCAAGACTGCCATTCAAGTCTGACCATGAAGCTGGGGTCTATGGCAAAAATCCACAACATACATTTGCCAAACAGAAACAGACTTCCAAGGCCAAGGGGACTTCCAGTTAAATGATGTGGTTGGATGAGCCGAGTTGAATTTTTGGACTGTGTCAGTGGGACTATCATTAGAACAAGTAGAATCTCATGTTGAAATGCTAACCCTTCTGTAAAGAATAATAATGGAGCCATTCTGCAATAACTTTGGTCTTTGGTCCAGATGTCCTAGTTAGAAATGTGATTTTTTATGCTATTTCAATGAACAGCTGGTGCCGTCTGTTATGAAGCTTATGTCTGGTTACAAGTACATTTTATAACGGGATTAGATTAAAAACAATGCATCAAACTCAAAGACCAAAAGTTTAAGGGAGTAAAACTATCACTGTTCCCAATTAGAGAAAAAGTCTCACCACAGTCTCCAGAACAACATTTCTGGTATTTACTGAGTAAAGCAGATCATAAGGGCAGGATGTGCAACCTACAGCCTTATAACAACCTATAACAAGGATACAGGAAGCACCTCCTTAAGGGAATCAAAGTCAAAAGAAAGTTCACAAAAAAAAAAACAGGGTTGTTAGAGTATGAATACATTTAGACATTATCCTTTCAGAAATACATGGAAATGGTTCTCACAGATGTTCTAATTATACAAACAATAACAGAAGTTATAATCTTTATATGAATTTCACAATAAATACATTTCAATAGATCTGTAGTAGATTTTTAAATGTTCAAATCAGAAAATAACATACCTGGAATGTACAGCTTATAACAACTTTTCAATACAGTTCTTTGAGGGTATGAATAAATCTGGAGACTACTGCACCATGTAATGTTAAAACACAGAAATCAGGTATTTAATAGCTCTGCTAATGTTTTAAAAATTAATAACAGTTTTAAACTCTATAGTGTATATTCACCTACAGTATATGGAAAGATGGTTCCCCAACACACAAAAATGGTTTTCAAGTGGTAATACTAACACACCTAAACTACAATCAAGAATCCTTAAGACAGGATAAATTTCTCAGGTACATTGTTGGGGAATTACTTTTTTTGTTTCAATGGCAGCATTTTTCCGTCTATAAATTATGGGCTTTGGAAAGTGCATAAGCCCACACATAAATGGAACTGCACATAAGTGGATTCAATATACAAAAACTGGGAAAACAAAGAGAATAAGATGGTATAGGCTGTATGAAAAAAGTGTTAACTAGCACCACTGACATACAGTATTATCAGGAAAAGACATATTACATACTTTGAAAACTGGGTGCACCATAGATCCTCGCTTTGTCAGTACTCTAAACATACATCACAGGCATTTCCTAACTTCCTATATAAGCTTAGTGAGTGTAGAAAATGAGTTTAGCTCATTTTCATAGATTAACCCACTGATTGTCGTTCCTTCCATTGTGAATATTCATGAAGCAAAGCAATTTAATTTCAAAAGACAAAAACGTTCTCACTGGTATAAGTCACATAAGGTAACAGCATTGACAGCTGAATGACAAAATATCACTACCAAAAGTATTTTAAAACTAATGCTCTGCAACATTTTGTTTATAAAAGTTCAGGAATTGTAACAGCTTTGGGCGAAACCAGCAGCGACAGTTTTCACAGCACTGAAAATGCAGGCTGCACCTGCAGCTATTGTACTGTTATCATAGCCTACATCTCCACCACCTCAAATGTTACTATTTCTCCATGGATACATTACTATGGGGCAGGAGTGATTATTATTTATAATGAGGCTCCAGTCTTTTCCCCATTGAGTAATGGCTAGACTAACCGAACAGGTTATTAGTGCAACTTCTCTGTAGGCTTGACTCTGTTTTCATGTCTAAATCCTAAACCAGATTCTCATCTGTCATACCTAAGGTATGCCTACCTTTTTTCTGAAGTGACATTTCATTAAGACCCAAGTGAGGGTGAGTATTAAGCCAAGCAAGAAAAAAAAACATCAGTATGATTGTCAAAATGTAGTTTATAACGTATCTTCCAATATCATTTAGAAGGCAAAACATTACCAGAGAAGGACAACATTAAAAAGTAAATAAGTTTATGACTACCACATACATTGATCTTGTAAACCTAGGAGTCAGATGTATTTTCTTTGACTGAAGCAAGAACTGGAAAAACCCCAGGAACAAAATAGTTAAAAAGGGAAAGAAACTCTCCTACTGGCACTGCACATTACACTAGTATGAAGTACAGCAGAAAGCATGTTTGCAATTGCATTATTTACAATCAAATGTCTGATGTTCAGTGTATGTCTTCCCATCCATTTTTTTAACAGACCTCAATTATCAGGAAGAAAATGAAAATGCAGTGTATTCAGACCTCATGGTCACCAGCTGTAAACACTTTCCTATAGTTTAAATTTCAGTTGATATGACCCGTTGTCCATAATTTATATCGTTTTTAATATGAACCCAAATGATAGCAGGCTGAAGGAAACAATACTTTATAAATGAGCCTTATGACTGATACTTGGATTTTTAAATTTCATCTGGATCTGAATGGCAGGCAACCATTGAAATTTTTACACTAACCTTTTCTGTGGTCCCACTGACAGCAAAATTATATAAATGGCACAACAGTAAATTTTAATTTTGAAATCAGAATAATTTAAGCACAACATACATTACTGCATCTATGGAACATGTTCTATATTCCATTATATCATTCAGATTTTTTTTTGGTCCACAATCAAAATATTTAAGAACTGGATTTTCTATACCTTTCTGGAAAGCAGGTAGTTAGTTGGGCAAGGTAAAACCCTCTGTTTGTACAGATTTCCAAGAATTAAATTAAATGAAAAGGATAAAAATAAAGATCTAAAAACACATCTCATAAAATGTCAACTTGCAAATACAAAAATATTGCTTAAAACAAGTCAGTTTTAAAATGGGAGGGTTACATTAGCTTTCTGCTACATTATTATTTTTGAAGGGTATGAGGGTACTCTGTCAGTGGTGATACAATCCACAACTTTTTACACATTATTTGTCCTAATCATGACTTACAAAAAAGAAACATCAGGGACAATTATCTCATCCTTATTTTTGTTTCTTTAAAAGCCAATACCTCCAGAATTCAGAGGAAATAAGGAATCCCCATGGAAGTTTTTTAAGCCCTTTTCATTTTTTTTATGCAAGTACAAGGCTGATTCCAGTAAATGCAAGTCCCTCCCACATCCACAGCAGAGGAGTGCAGAGGTTAATATAGTACGTTCTGACATCTGCTACAGATCATGTAGTTTTAGGGCTTAATTTTTAATGCAACAGAGGAACTTGTCAGCAAGAAAGAACATTCTCAGTATACAGCTCAATGAGGGAAAACAACCTTTAGGGCAGTGGGAGGTCATGTCAGTGATATCACTCCCTGGATTGTTACTGAAAACAGGAGAAAGAGTGGAATTGCCATAAAAAGTTATGAAAATCCTTCATTTGTGCTTCATTTGGATTAAAGATGTAGCTCCAGGTATACAATGTCTACACATGAAATTAAAAAAAAATAGTGTTACAACAGACTTGTTAAAGATTTACAGCACTCTGTATACAGCCAAACCAAGTTAATGAACTATGAGTTATGTTATTTATCTATGTTAGTAAATCCAGTATCAGATGTACAATAGGGTAATGACTGGTGTGTTCTCACAGAAAAACAATCTTGTCCTTGAAGAACCAAATACGTTACAAGGCTTAGTTTTCTGACATTGTCAGCATGAACACACCCAGTTATGAACTGGTACTAATTCTATTCAACAGCAAGCCTTAAGGATATCCACATTTAGAATAAAAGCTTTTGTTTGAATAAAAGGCACTATTTTGGCTGCTTGATCTCTTAAATCACCAACAACAGCAATTAATTTGTACTGTAACACAGTCATAAAAAATGGTCATATTTGTAAAAGGTTACAAGAAATTCTCAAAGTGTAAAAAAAGATAAATGCAACTACTCCACCTTTTATATAGTCCTTTTCAAATTCACAAACCTATTGATGCCTAGAAATGCACCATTTATCAATGTAAAAGCAAATTAGCTGTGCACAGCCGTATGCAGTGCCACACCAACAGGGAACTGAAAGCATTTGATTTGAATATTCAAACAGACATGGATTACCCAAAAAAAAGTTCCAACTTAAAAAAAAAAGCTTACAGTCAAATACCAATGGCATGACTGTAATAATGAAGGAAAACTCAAAAGGTCCTGGGCAAATAAAAACAAAAGGTAATTACACAAAAACCCCATGGCAAAATAAACCTGCTTTCCTCCTTTTACTCCACTGAAGATGTTTATCTTAAGCAAATTTCTCACGTGACAGACAACCACAGAAACCAAGATCCCGAAACCACAACTTACAATGAAGTATAGTCTGGTGCGATGTAAAGAGGTCCAGGCCTTTTGATAGAAAACACAAAAATATTTTTGTCTAATGGTGGCCAGTCTGTCTGATGGCCTTCTGGGTTTCATAAAACAGTAACTGAAGAACTGGGATAATGTAACTAGCTCAAAATTGTCATTAAGGGCCAACCTGGATTGAAAACATGAAGATGCACTGAATCTCCAATATTGGATACTAAGGTACACAATCATCCAAACTAACTTAACTTGTTAAGTAGAATAGCACTGTTTTAATTACACAAGGATTCTTGAAGACAATTGCTGGACGGCTTATGATGGGGGTGCCCGACTTTGGTCCGCAAGGGTCTCTGGTCAGCAGGTTTTAGCTTGTCTGATTAATAGATGAGCAAATAATGAGTTAAATTAAATAATTAAGGGCTCAGGTGGAATCACATTAGAAACCTTCTGGTACCCCAGGACTAGAATTGTGCACTCCTGGACTTCTGATTTTGTTTCGCCAGTGGACTCAATTACATCTAATCTAAGTCCATCTAATTAATTACCATATCTGTAAAACTTCTAACCAGACTTTGTAGGCAACAGTGGCATTAACAAAGAAAACATTTTAAGTAATCAACCACAAATGACCTTTAGACAAATTCTACACAGCAAATAAAATACATAGTATTTGTTTCATTGTCTTTATACATTGGAACAAAAACCATAAGACACAAGGTCTCTCATGAACTGAATTTGAGGCACCTGAATTGCTCTATACAGTAGGCATGCATCTCTAGTCCTTGATCACTAGAATGCAGCAGAATTTGTAGGTTTCTTCAATTCAACAGTTCCTGAAAATTTTAAATTGGTCTGATTGAGGTAATGATTGGCTCAACTAACTGGAAAGAAATAGCTGCAGCTCACAAGGTCTGTAGCTGGGCACCACTGGATCACACTGACACCAGAAAATGCATGGAAAAAGGCAGTTTAAGCATTTCTATGCTCCCCATTGGAACAGTGCTACGATCAAATTATAGCATGTACCAGGGAATCCTAGTTCTCCAAGTGCTTTATGCTGCACATTTGTTATGATTTACAGTAACTAAGCTATCAAATAAAGAGCTGGACCAGTAGTCAAGCTGTTGGGAATCTATTACTAACATATCTTGGATAGCCTTCAACCACGATCCCAACCCCTACCTCTTTTTTAATAAAGTACAGCCTGCACAAAAAACAGTGAGGTAATAACCAATCATATTTTGTGCTACTGCTTTAAATGCGCATTTTCATCTCATGAAACAGTCGTGACCTCTTTCCCGTTAATGTCTCAAACAAATATTGCCCAAAGTCTTAAACGCCAAAAAGCACACTTGTAATCCACTCCACAGTTTAACAGGATGCCACAGAACAACTGTGCAGCGCACAGTGTCAGCAGAAGAAAAACCATGAGAAGAAATGCAATTCTTTGGTATTCTATAACCACAGCTCTTTCCAATAAGCATGACTGACATTCCTATGACTATTATGTATATATTCTTAATGTGCAGTTTTCCATTAAAGCCAGCTGCCTACTACTTGAAGAACACCCAAAGAGTTTTTCTCAATGTAAATAAAATTTAAACAAAACCTATGACTTTCTCATGGAAATAAAGAATGCTGGAATGTTGAGGTGTTGAGGATCATTTTTAGATGGGGGGGGGGAGGGGGTGTCTTGAGGCAATTTTATTACCTGGTGCTGGGCTCTTGTCCACCTGTAACAGTTATGTAAATACTGTGCTAATGATTCCAAACCCTTTAAAAAAGCACAGCGATACCCACACACAGGGTCTTAAAAATCCCTCATATTTTTAATGGCACTTGTCTTGAAATCTGTTCCTTCAGAGAATTTTGGCATAATTTTTGCATAGTGTGTGGTCCCTGAGATCGCCCCACCCTCCGTTTTTCACATGTGGCTTGTGTTCCACCAAGCTCTCTTTATCAAGAACCAAAGCATGGGGAAACAGGAAGTTCCCAGAGGACTGCAGAGCTTGTTGCACTTTCTGCAGAGCCTGCTCTGGGTTGCAGCTCTCCTTCTGATGCAGCCCGCAGTCTCCCGTGTGCAGCACCCGGGACGCTCGAGCCGCCATCACCTTCAGGGGCTTCGGTATGCAAGACCCCGACAGGTGCTGGAGGGTCCAGTCCCAGTTGTAGTCGTCGTACGTGCAGTACTCGTGGGCGCAGCCCATCAGCTTGTAATAAACCTCCTTGGAGATGCCCATCCCCATGTTGTGCCTGGTGGATGACCAGCCCGACGTCTCCAACTTGTTCGTCAAGTCTCTGAACTCCTGCGGGGCCTCGTGGTTGCCGAGCACCAGCATGTCGCAGTCGGGGCAGTTGCTTTGCTTCAGCTCCGTCATCCGCTTGAAAAACCTGTAGAAGTCCGGCAAGAGGTAGTTGTCCTCCTCAAGGAAGAGGACGTAGCCGCTGAACCCCTGAAGGGCCCTCACTCGCTCCCACACAAAGTGCAGCTTCCACCACCAGTGGTGCTTGGTTTGTGTGAAGGAAGCCTCCCGGTAGTGGCCATACGAGTCAGGGAAATCCGCGTTGAGGCACCCCTTCTTTTTGGCGTCCTCTTTTAAGATGTCTCTCGGGCAGTCACTCGGGTCCTGTCCCGGAAACTCGTGGGGGTACAGCTGCATGCTGAAGGGAAAATGGATTTGCAAGACCTTGCAGAACGTTATTCCTTGTACAATGTCACTTATTTCCTCTGAGAAATAGTCGTGGCTGAAAATGAGCAGGACGTTGTGGATGGCGAAAGCTTTGCTCAAAGATTCCACGAGCAGTCTGAGGTAGGCAGGTCTGTTGTGGACCTGAACCACTATAACCAGCTCGGGGTCCTTGGGGAACTTGTCAGCATTTCGGATAAACTGCCTCAAGTTGCTTTCGTACACCGATTTTTTCATTTCAAACAGAGTCCCGTACTGGAATTTCCTACGGACTTGATTCGGCGTAGAACCTGGGATGACACCCCTTTCATTGGCATTTTCAACATCTTTTCTTAAAAACGTTCTTTCATCGTCTCGCTGTGAGCTGTTACTCTTACGAATAACGTAGACTAGAGACAGTGCAATAAGGGCAGTAAAAGATAAAAACAGTACGTTTCTCTTGTTTATTTTAAATCTCATTTTAAAAAAATCTGTGACTTTACTCTAGACGTATTTGTGCTCAAACCGAACACCCAAGGGATAGGATCACCATCTCAATCTCGTCCCATTAAACATCGTTTTAATTTTAAGGTTTTCAGAAATGCACCTTTTTGCTTCGTTCTAAAAACTGCAATCCAACAGAAGCAGAAGCAATGTTCAAAGAAAATTCAAATGACTTTCCTCTCTGCCGAGAAGCACAAGTTCGACTCAGGAAGTAGGTGTGACTTTTGGTTTGCAACAATTACATTTCATCTGGTTAACCGGACCACCTACAAGACGAAAACACAAAACAAAATAAGCAAAAAAGAATAAGTAAGACGTTTTCTCTTTCGAGCGGTTATACATAGATGGGTTTAACAAGTGATGCTAAACGCAAGACCGGCTGAACATACCTGACAACACCGTCATGTGTCACAACTTCCTGAAGGAAGACACGGACCGTGAAAAAGTTTCCACCTCAGGTTTCTCGTGTAGTGCAAGGCGTTGACTTAATTGACTGCTGACGTGGACATTTTAGCCAACCGGAGGACACGGAGCGCCGGGTTTAACGAATCAGGGACCTGCAGGTCTCTGTAATGTGAGTGAGGAGTGTACCTGGACTCAGCCAATAGGAGAACGGGAAACACACATTAACCACATATTACACCCCTATTACTTGCATATATAAGGTGAATAAGGCGATAAATAGCTAATGTTTAAGTTGGTCTTAGATTTAAATATTTCTGTAAATGGTGCTTGCGTGACAGTGAAGCCTTTTCATCGTCCTGTTGTAACCCGATTGCATTTAACCTATTGTCTAAAAAGACCTGAAAACAAAATAATGCATTCGGCACGATATGAGGTTGTTTTAGCAGGTATAGATGACAAGATTGTATCGAGTCCTTAAGTCTGGTTTCCTCGCACTTTCTGTGCTGTATTATTGCTCGCTATTCCCAAACTACTTGTATGAGAAGGTATATCCGATTTTCCTTCTAACATTCTTTTGTTTTACTAGTGCGCATGCCCTGCAACACGTTTAAGTAATTTTCAGTTAAATTAATATGGTTTGCGAATGATTAATTTTATGCTTTAATGTTTTTTTTTTATTCCTGCTACATGTGTATGTCACTCCGGTTGAAGTAATAACATGTATTAGCTTGTCAGTGTTTTGTATGAATTCTAGATAAAATGTCAGTTATAATTTAAAATAAATTCCGAGACGCACTATATCTAAACGGTTATTTTCAAGTACTATGCTACTACGCCATAAATAATTACTACAGTGCATGCTGCAGATGAAATGAAAAAAAAATCACATTGCTTTCTGTTATTATCGATCAAAATTAGCAGACAAATCTTACCAAAAGTGTTCAATAAATGTAAGCACAATATAAAAACTAAACAACTTTAGAGGGTTGTACCTCCTCTCCCCCAGGGAGCACAAAAAAGAAAATTATGTGAAAATGTTGAACTTTACTTTTACCTTTCTCAAAACATGATTCTTGGTTCAAGGAAATTAGTCTTTTTAAAATTTTGGATGAACCTGGAAAGAGTAGTTCATTAGAAGGAATCATAATTTACTTACCCTCCCAATTCTCTCTGCAGGCTACAAAAATAGGCATTTTTAAAGCTAAACGTGTAGTCCCTTGGGTTGTGGTGTAAAGTCCAGGCTCACCCAAGTATACAGGGCTCAAAGGTCAACTAAAATGTGCCATGACAAAACCAGACAGGCCACTTGATAAGCAAACAGATAAACCTGTTCTGCGCCTTTTAAGCAAGACTGTTTCATCTACTGTAACTCCTGCCATTTTGAGATTGCCTAATACAGTTATACTATATGAACCATTGTTACTTCAATAGGAGACAACTAAGAGGGACAAGAGGGACACCATTCTTCATTAAAAATAGTGCCTTACAGTGGAATAGACTGTCCACTAGCTGAAGCATAATACGATATAAGACATATCAATACTTTTCTTATTAAATGAAAGTCCCTAAAAGAACCTTGTGAGTTAAAATTAACTGGAATGTCAATTTACAAAATGACATTTAAAAAATGTGAACTTTGTGCTGGTCATTCTGCATTTATAGTGTATTTCATGTTTTCAAACAACTTTTTACTGGAGCTTTTCCTTCTTGTGTGTTTTGAGTGAGCACTTTCAGGTCAAGATGTCTACAGGAATAACGTGCACATTTATCTTGCAGTGTAAGACGGTGCCATCGTTTTGATAAATTGAACATGTCCCCATATAAGAGTGATTGACGTCAGAAAATTCACAATTAAGTGCGGTGGCTCGGTGTCTAAGGATCTGCGCCTGTGGCTAATACAAGAAATTGTATATGGCCAAGAAAGTGATCTCTGTCTACTTCAACCCACTTTGATTATTTGTAACCATGAAGATTAGAGTCCTCTGATCTGACCTTTAAGCCTTTTGGTTGAGTCATCTGTAGAACCTCCCCATTCATTTGCAGATTTCAGCTTTTCTCACCTCTCCCCAAGATCTCCCATTGTTGGGATGCTCTTTCTTACCTGCTCTGTGCCCATTCTTGTCTGTTTTCTGTTCACAAGTGCTTTATATCCTGGCTACTTTCATCTGTCTCATTCACCCCTGCGGATGGCGGAAACATTTTCTTTTTCTTCTTTTCAGTATGGAACTTCTCCTTGTTTCGTCTTTTTCATTTGTGGCTGAAAACATTATCGGTGCCCCGAATTATGGCCAGATCCATTTCTAGAATTCTGTTCGCTCGCTAATCTCTAAATGCACTAAAAGACATGATTCGTTAAACATTTTATCAGCTTTTGATGCTTATTTTGATTCCCGTAGTCAAAATTCTGATAATTCAGTGTTGTAATGTCATGTTTTTGAAAACAGTATCTCAAGCAGTGTCTGTTTTGTCTCATGAGATTGAAATGGGTTCCTATTACTCCTTGAGGCCAACTGGAAAAGCTAAGCATGTCTTCCTCCATAACAGGAGGGACAACTAAAGGTGGTTCTTTCCTCCATGCTGATGCTAACGTCTTAATGCTCATTATTTAATCACATACAAGGAATGAGTATGTCAGTTGCACATAGAACATCATTTGTAAAAATCCCTAGACATCTAAACTTTTGTACTGAAGTTGTTTCACATGTAGATCTCACATATTGCTATTATGTTATTCTTATCTGTTTTAATTAATGCTGGACATGAACAGATAAAAGGAAAGGACAGCTAACTAATCTTTTGAGAGCAAGTGAACCCCCAAATAAGTAGAAGCAGGCCTCATTCTGAATAAAGAGTACGATGATGATCATGTCACTCTCTTACTTTCTCAAGAATAACATTTCCTCAGCCCAGTTCTCAATGTTATACCAAAGGAAATGAAATGGATGCACATCTCTCCAAGTAACACTTATACACAAGAGAGTAACAGAATTTTATAAATGGTTGCTTTTAGAAAAAGGTTTGGTTATCTTAACAGTGCAACCATCCTCTGTGGTCAGAAAAGCTACCGTTGTCCTGAATTATGGCCAGGTCAACTTCTAGAATTTTGTTCACTCGCTTATCTAAAAAAGATGTGTTTTGTTAAAAAAGTGTTATCGGCTTTTGAAGCTCATTTTGATTCATATAGTCAAAATCAATCAAAAAAGCAAGTCTAATCCACGGAATTCTTCAAGATCAGAAACAACACAAGGACCTGGAAAAATAATGTGGAAATTATGATCAGGAGCATTCGGGGCACAAAACAGTAAAAATATCATTGCAGAGGGGACAGTGGGAAACGCTATCTGAACTGGTCAAGCTGACTTCGCAGGATTGGTTAAGTAACAGTCTGATGCAATTCTTGGATTATTAACTTGCTAACAACCAAACGAACCAGACAAACCAAATTGCCTATTTTAGGATGTAATGTCGAAAAGCCTTTATGCATTGCTGCCATCTGTTGGTTCAAAAGCGAACTTGAACATAACTGCCTCTGTATTCGGTGTGCTAGGCAAGATTAGAAGAACCAATTAAATCAAGATACATCGTATTTAAGGCAAGAGAAATTAGTTTAAAGGGCCATCCTCATTAAGTCAATACTTTGCAGTTTTCATTTTGTGTTGTTAAAGATGTTTTATTTAGAAAGCTTTTAAATGTACCAATCACAGCATTATTGTTTAACTTAAAAGTCACTACCTACCGCATAATCAATTCAATAAGAACCTTGCAAGTACAAGTCAAATTAGTTGTCTTTGAAATACTACACAAATGTAAGATTGAAAGAACCTATTCAATAAAATTACTATAGAACAGAATCAAAGCAAGCCAAGATCATGAACAAATACTTTTGTTTTAATTTTTGCTCACAGACAGAAGAGATACAAAACCAAAATTGTTTCATTTCAAACATGCCAGCACAGAGCTACCTAACTACAAGACTGGACAGAGGTGCATTAATATATATCAAACTGCCACCCTGTTAACACATGACAAAATTAAAAGTCTCTCTGAAAATATTTGTATTTAGTTTATTACTAACAATGAATGTAATGAGTCAATCAGTCCTTTTTGTTGTGCTGTGTAAATTCACATGATTGGTAAAAAAAGTTATTTTCTGTCTTGTGTTAGAAATCAGAAGGAGACACTGAAAGAAACAAAAAAAAACACCTTTAAATGTTAAGAAGGCATGATTTCAAGGATGCATACATGGTATTAAATGCCAAGTAGACACCAGGGTGGTAAACTACTGCTTCTTATTTACTAATTTTCTTGCAAAACATACACTGAACAATGTCAGTGTTGATAAATCAAACCTGTAAATTAACAGTTATTGATGGTTAGAAATCAGCACCCCTCTCATTTAAAATACACAGAATTTAAAAATGAAACTTCTGGCCAAAGTTAATTGCTACTTTTGTGCTTTTTAGAAGTCTCTTTGACTTTAACAGGTGTAAAATGTTGTATTTCCACCTTAAAGGTTGTTCAATTTGAAATAAACAAATTAAATCGATTCAGGGTTGTACTCACTGAGAAACTAAAACTGTGAATTCTTTGGTTAGGGCATAAGTAACCCTACACGTTCATTAAAGTGATTAAACCTCAAATATTATTGTTTTGTTTTATTTTTTCCCAGGCTTTAACGGGTCTTTAAATGTAGGAGACATAAATACAGTCATAATTTATGTAGAATTTCATTTAGTTTTAAGCAAGACTGAAACTGTAAACAAACTGCAAAAAGTTATTTAACAAACAGGGTCAGTGAGGAGTAAGACTAAGAAAAAAACAACTCTAATAAATATTCATTTATTAAGACTAAAAGGTTATCTTAGTTTTAAACTGAAGTTCAACAAAACTAGTTTTTCTGTGATAACTTTCTTGTTTTAAAAAAAAAACACATTTTACTTTGTTTTTTAATGTATGTGTTTTATGATTCATTATCTGTAACAAGAATGAATTTATATAACATTTGCTTGTTGCTATATTATTTTTAAAACACAGGGGGGCAGTACAGTATACTTTGCTCAGCATATGTGAGGACATTTACAGCATACAAGACACTCCATATCAGTGGTTCTTCACCTTGCTGCAGTCTGCCCTCTTATCCTGCCGACTACGGCATATGCTTCATAGGGCGGTGCAGTGGCTCTGTGGCTAAGGATCTGCACCAGTGGATGGAAGGTTGCCGGTTTGTATCCCGAGGCTGGCAAAGGAATTCTACTCCACTGGGCCCCTGAGCAAGGGGCCCTTAACCCCAACTGCTCCAGGGGTGCCATATAAATGGCTGACCCTGTGCTCTGACCCCAAGCTTCTCTCCCTGTCTGTGTGTCTCATGGAGAGCAAGTTGGGGTATGCGAAAAGACAAATTCCTAATACCAGAAATTGTATATGGCCAATAAAGTGATCTTATCTTAGTTCTTAAAGATAAGATGTTCTTGCACCCCAAACCAAAAATAATTGAAGTTACTGTGTTTTTGATGATTTACCTTCTAAAAAAATCTGAAATCTCAGACCCACAGGGGGTATGTGCACCCCAGGTTAAGAGCCACTGCTCTAGGTGTAGACATGTTTCCTACAGCTATTTCTAATCACTTAACCCAACATTCCTGGGTTGAATCACATCACAGTCTCAACCTAACCTTACAGACAAAAGCCTCAAGACAGGATACACCCTGGACAGGATGCCAGTCCATAGCAGAGTTTATGCTGACACTTAATAGGTGCAAATCAACCTAAATAGCAAGACTGACTTTGGAAGGAAATTGAAACACTCAGATGAAACCTACACATAAGGTGCCACAGCAAGAATTGAACCCAGGAGCCAGGAGTTATATGGGAGCAGTGCTACGACATGTATTTTAAGTTAAATGTCTTTTAAGAAATAAAATATTTTTTTAAAATAATTCTGTACATGTTCAATCTCAAATGAAGGGCAAAATTAGTTGTTTTTTTTCTGTAGCAAGCTTTCTAAGACTCTCACGGATACCATGCAAAAAATCATCACGTCTAAGAAGATAATTTTATACAAGCACATTACGAACTTGTTTCAGACAGCTATGGCTGACTGAACTTCTTTAAAAAGTTGTATTTGACTTCAAGTCAAATTCCCTTGCATGGGGGATCCATCATAACCGATCATATTTTATGGGTGCTTGGGTCCTTGAAACTTTGAGATGAGAACCACCGAGAGGGAGGGCAGGGGGTGATGTTTAAATTTGTTTTGTATTTGAGAAAATAAAAGTAAATACTCGAAGGAGAGAATATAAACGACAACTCTGACAGGCTGTGGCCTAGTAGAGCAGCATATTCAAATGTACACAGGTGTACACTACAAATATTTCACATTGCTTTTTGTTTGTTTTTACCTTACCAAAATCACTGGAATATGTCTAACTTTTGCCTGCTCTTGAAGTTTCATGAATACATGGTGAGAAACAGCCACTGAAAGAGAAAACAATTAGTTCACACTTTATACTTAAACTCCTGTACAGCAGACAATGTACATTTGAAACATTTTGTTAACTTAAAGATACTCTTATCACTGCCATTATACCTTGTTTAATACTGAAGAAAAATGTTCATTTTTAGTCACAAATGCAAGATGCTTCTGTCTAGCAGGAAATGCGTGTCAGGATTACAACGTCTTTTTAGAAAAAGAAATTGCAATTGTTTGGGAATTTGAATTTGAAGATCATTTAGCTCTCACAGTTCAACAGTGTTAAAAAGCAGAACTATCTAAATGAACGTATAATTCTGTGTCACACAAACAAAGTCAAAGTTAGTAATTATATACTCCTGTGTTTCACTCTTACTAAGTTTAGGTTTTATGAAGGAGGGCAATTTTGAGTCTAGATGAAGCACAATTAGAACATAAGAAAGATTACAAATAAGAGGAGGCCATTTAGTCCATTTATTTTTTTTTGAGCTCTTGTAGTTATTTGATCAAAAGATCATATCCGGTTATTTCTTGAAAGAAGTCAGGGTATCAACTTCAATAAAATGGCTTAAATTCATACCCCACAGTCTTTTGTTTACAAAGGTGTCTCTTGTTCTTCGTTTGAAATGCATGTCTACATTGTTTCAAATTTTGTTCTGTTTTCAATTGGTTCACAATTCACTGTTGATCCTTATATCGTTTGGGATGACTTGTCCATTCATTTGATTTTGAATGCTTAGGAACATATGAATGGTTACAAATGAGAGGAGGCCTTTTGGCTTGTCTAGCCTGGTTGATAGGTAATTGAGCCGAGCATCTAATCCAGCCTCTTCTGTGAAGGAAACGGGGTATTGGCTTCAACAATATGGGTGGGTACCTTGCTCCATACTCTCACAATGTAGAAAAGTGCCTCCTGTTCATGGCTTTAAATGTACTTCCATTTGCTTACCACTTGTGCTCTCTGGTACATGTTCACTGTTCATTCTGAAGAAATCCCCTGGGTTGATTTTGCAACTGCCTTTTTACATTTGAATACTGGTATAAGGTTCCCTTGTATTCTTGTTCTGTTCAAGGCTTAAAAGGTTCAGTTTCTTCAGTCTGTCAGTGTAGAACTTTCCTTTAAGCCCTGGAATGTATCCAGGAGCTTCTCTCTGAACAGATTCCAGAGCAGCAAATCTCTTCTAAGAGGTGGTGACCAAAATTGAACACAAACATTCTAGATGAGGCCTTTACTAATGTGCTATACAGTTATTCAGATTTTATGCTTATAACTATATACCCACTTCTACTGTAGTTAGGTGTCTGCTAATCCTCCTAAATTGGCATAATCTGCAAATTTGACCAGTTTACTAAGTATTATGTAATCTGGATTATTGATGTAAATTAAGAAGAGCAGTGGTTCTTTTACAGATCCCTGAGGTACTCTACTAGTTACTGTACATCACCCCAGTTTACAGTAAGTGTTCACCCCTTATCGGTACTCTGTTTTCAATTTAATAAACAATTTTCAATAACACTCACATTTCTTTGAATGTCTGCTACCAGTTATTTTTTTAATTAATATTTTATGAGGAACTTTTTCATAATGCTTCAGAAAATCTAAACACACTTTATCATATGTCTTATGTGAAACTTTCACTGTTGTTGCTTGTTTAAAGAAGTCTAATAAGATCAGGCAAGACCGACTTCAAAATCCATGCTGTTTCCTAGAATATTATTGCCATATTGGTGATTCTCTAGCCTAGATGTTATAATCATTTCTAATACCTTACAAGTAGTAAAACTTATTGGTTTTGACCATGTAGTATTTTTATGGTTGAATACTACATGAGAAATTACCAGTCCCTGGATACTATTCCTGTCTTAAGGGACTGTTGGAAGAGTTGAGTCAATGGTTTCTGAAAAACACTTCTCATTTCCAAGAATACAATTAGTTAAACATGTGAGGATGTATTAATCTTGAGAGTTTCTAGTACCCAAAATACTTCTCGTTCTGCTACAATAATATTATTCAGTAGAGAACATTGTCCTGAATCCTGTTTAGTACAACAAGCTTTATTTCCCTTTCATTTTCAAGAGGTTTACAAGGTTTATCCCTCACAAGACACATACAGTACATACAACCTGTTAACATATTCAGCCATTTTTGAACAGCTGAATAATAACTATTTTCATATGGCCGTATGAGCATATGAAAAACCTTTTCCATTACCTCAGATGGCCGCAGATACATGCCTTTTCCATCAGATAGATTCTGAAATATTTCTGTAAAAAATAGAAAAATACCATATTTTTCCACTCCTTACATCATTCCTTTCATATTCACTGGACGTACAACACTAATATTTGTGTGCATTATCTAAATGGCAAATGATTGTTAGACCACACTTAAGTGATCAAGCTAAACATTCAAATAATACTGATATGACATCTTCAAGATCATACATACAGTATACCCTTTATGGCAGTAAATGTTTTTATTTAAAGGTGAAATGGCAATGGAAAATGTTACATGTTATTTCTTGCATGTCAGTTTACATGTTTCATGTTGCTTTGACAGAATGCAGTATTTAAATGATAATTCTGAAAGCATCACAATCACAGGAGTGTGTATTTCCCCAAAACTACGGCCAACAATGTCAGAGAAATTAGGACAACTAGAGTTAGTTCGACTCAGAGGTTAATGTCAAATACCCGTTTGCACTTCTTGTGAAGCTGCACATGAAGCGAATTGGCATGCCATGTATACAAAAGTCAGAACATGTGCTCCTTTAGGTTATTTATTCTCCAAAAAAGAGGAGTGTGACGATATTCTACTGGGACAATGTTATTGCATATACAGTACAATGCAATATACAGTATTAATATAGTAGGCAACATTTTTTACAAAGTAACTATTGTGATTTTCTCATATAAATGAGATACTTTTCTCGTATAAACGCAAAAATAACGAGTTCAGTTTTTTTCTCTGTGGCACTAATAAACTTCTGTACTCCTGTGCTTGTGTGACTGGAAAACACAATGATGTGAAGATGCGACGAGTGAGCATGAGTCAAACTTTCACTGAGATTAATTCAGACGTACTGGCCATGCACTCCAGGCGCAGCATGAGACACATGTAACTCTCGAGAGTGAGGCGACCGGAAGAGTCCCCGTAACGCAGCGCCATGAGGTTCAGCAGCTCATCATTGACTTTGATCCCTGAGGAAAGAACATGGCATTTTTAACACAAGTATGACTTAGCTCAGCTGCCAAACTGCAGCGGCCGACAAGCATGATAGAGAGTTCAATGTTGTAAATTAAAATGTATGGGAAATAACAGAAAAAGTAACTCAGTTACCTATGCTCTCTATGGCATTTTGTAGCTCAGGCAAAGACAGATGTCCTGTGTGGGACACATCTTTTTGGTAGAAGATTTCCTGAGAAAATAATGTTAGTAGGCCATTTTGAAAAATAATTAAAAAGTACTTACATAATTACTTAATGTTGCTAATTTCCTTGCATATAATGCTGATTATGTGTGGTGTCAACGTAATTAAAGTTTAATTATTTAAAAATATATGCAAATACACAATTGCACATTTTAAAGCACACATAATTACATATGCTGCAAATATACACATGTACATTTAAACTATTATTAATTATGTGTAAGTATAAGGTGTAGTTATTAAGTGTTGTATGCTATCTGAATACATTAATTAGTGAATGCTTAACAAGAAGGTTTACCAAAAATACATGGTGAAGTAAGCAGTGACTTATGGATTATATATATACGAATAACATTTTGCCTAAACTGAGACCTGCAATGAATGAGAGCTGAATGTCTGTGGTGGATGAAGTGCTCTGTAATTCTGTGGGAGGATAAGTGTAGTGTAAAAGCAGTTCATTAAAAAAATGGTGGAAGTACTGCAGCAAAATTCTTCCTACCTGGTAGGCAAGGACCTTTTTCCACAAACGTACAAATTCTACAGCATTTAACTTTCCAGTAGTTGAAAGCTGTAAAATGCGTTAAAGAACAGCTAGTTGTATTAAAAGAGTACACTTATGCAATGGCTTTGCATGTCTAAATACCCTGTATTTCACACTCGTTACATTCTGTAAAACAAAATACTTAATCATATTATTTAAATAACTAAAATGAAAATAATTTAGAACAGCCAATTCAACAAAACAGAGAGCACCTCTCTGGACTATAATACACTGTATACACCATAGTGATGGCGTAATACATCTGAGTGCTGTAAAGCTCTGTTTAATAGAGACTTGAACTAATGTAAACTTAATTTAACAAATTGTCCAACCTATATCAAAAATAATATTATCATTGCATTGCATTCTATTTCATTTGAGAAAATATGTGGCATTACTGTTTTAATAAATATTAATCTAGCATTCGTTTCTTTAAAGGACCACAACAAAACAGTTGCAGTATTTGAGGCATGATGGTAATGTAAAAGCGATTTCTTTATGTACACAATATTGTCAAAGTAGTTCTTGTTGTAGTGTGCTGAGAAACAAACTACAAAAACACTGTTGTAGTGTTGTTTTATCTCTGTGGTATTATTTAGATTCTGTGTAGAACCTTGAAGGATCTGTGAGGCACTGTTTATCACAATTGTGACAAGTGTATAACCAGTTTCACAAAACAGATATTATTGACATGGTTTTGTTGTAATAGTTGGCAGGAGAATATACTGTACATGCACAGACACAGAAGAAAGTAGGAAGAGAAGAAAATGCAGGAAGAGGTAATACATATAATGTCTGATTTAGAAAACATTTACAGTAATAAACTGAATCTTTAGAAAGCGTTTACGGTAATAAACTGAATCTCACAGCAAAGTTTGGCTCCTAAACTTCACAACTATAAAAGGATACATCCATTATTGCTATGATGCTTTTGCAAGCATCCAAGCTGAACCCTCCACTTTGAAATGTTTTTCCTAAAAGACAACAGAAAGTTTTTTTTACAGAAGGACTTTCATGGGAACCCATGGGAAGTAGCACATTTCTAAAAGTCAACAGCTGCAGACCTTAAACAATACTTGGTTAAATTATATAATTGCAATCTCAACTTGAATAAGACTCAGAAGACCTTCCAACCTCATAATCCAATGGATATAATTAATAAAAGGCATTCAGATATAATAAGGCAGAGTGATCTTCTGTTATTGTCTGTGCCATGGGTTTAAAAACATCCAGTTAGTCATCCATACACACCTCTGGTATAATTAGGGTGTATTGTGCATTTGTATAACATAAGACTATGGGAAACTGGGATAACCTGTCCGGTCATGACACTACTTTCACTAAATGTCTGGATGAGAATCTTGGATAAATTACTAAAAACTAAATATGTTAGATGAGCTTCATGGCTTCTTCTTGTTTGTAAACTTTCTTATGCTCTTATGACTATTTTTAAACATTGTGAACCATTAATATATTGTAGCTCTTTCAATTGAAAATGATATATTCACACGAACTCTGCATGAATGCAGGTCCCTTAAAAAAAAACAACACTCTTGTAGGGCTCTCAGCAGAGATTTTCAATCAGATCTGCATGCCATCACATAAAAAAAAAACATGAGAAAGGTGGTATAAATGCTTGTGACATATAAGTAGCAAACTTTACTTAAGTATATTGTCTTACATTTAGGCAAATAGTTAACATCACCACCAATAACATATTAAAAAAATTAACTATATAAACACAACCCTATATTCAAGTCCACTGTATTCATTACTATGTACATTGTCAAGGAGTGACAAAACTGTCAACTAACTATAATAGAAAAGTGGGTGTTCCAGGGAAAATAAATTCTCTCCATGGAAACAGAAGAATGCACAGAGTGGTTCCTTGTTTGCCTTGACTGTAGATCAATATATATTTAGTTGTCAATGTGAATCATATGCAATGACAAGAAAAGTGCTATACAAAAACAGTCATACAAACAGCAACATGACTCCAACACAGGCCAAACATAATTAGATTAATTATCAGTTGAATCAGCTGATTAAGGCAGTCTAAATTTGTTAAAGCAAGTAAATGCATTGAATATGTGTGAAAAATAAGAATACAGCAAATATCAAAGCATGGAAATTGTAGACCGTGATAGGAAAAGGAAACATATATAAATATCTGACAGAAGATCTTGGTATCAAGGAGACCTAAGAATTAATCAAAAACAGAATTTGAATGCTCTCATGCAGCATCCCTAATGAATAAAATAATTGTGTTATTTGCCAAAAAGAAATCTTGAGGAATAATGTATCTGAGCTCAGTCACACCCAGAACATATCCTAGCTTACCCTTGAGAATGTTCTCATTGAGAAGTGCCTGCAAATGTTCAGCATCAACTTCTTCATACTGTGTCAAAGAACAACAAACAGGGGCACATATTATCAGGCAGACAAAGCAACAGATTAAACAAAAAAGGACATAATAACATAATACTGTATAATGTTGTTTCTTCAGATCATTTACTCTTCCTTAGTTTAAAATGTGACTTTATTATAGTGTAATACATTTCGCGTGGTGTTTTGTTGCTTAAGGGCTTTGAAGCAAGTAACCAGGTTGTAAAGAAATATGTAGTTATACTTCACAACTGCTATAAAAAAGAGAAGCATTTTGTTCTTGCACAGTTGCATAACTTTCTCAGTGTTCCATATCTTTAGTCATATTTCACATTTCTTTATCTGTTTGATGCTAGGTTCATTTTTAGGTACCTGTATGTTCTCCATTCTTTCTATCATAAAAATGATGTATATATCATTAGAGAATTGCCTTTCAGCAGTGGCAACACATTCTTCATTAACTTGATGTGGAAAATGATGGAACTTAACAGTATGCCTTTGGCCTTACGTTTAGTGTATTACAGTTTCTGGAATGTACAGTATATGACGCTATTTTACTTAGCTGGACTATTCAAACAAGTACATTGTAACACATTTGGTGTCAATGTTGTGATATTGATTGAAAGGATGAGAAAACAGGCTTCACATAAAACAATCTAAAACAAAATAACATGGAGTTATGGTACTTGATATACATTTAAATGGGACCAAGGGGAACCGATGAACAGTAACATTACAGAGGACAATGACAAAATCATTGTCCACCAGAGAATGTTTACAAGTCATCACAGGCCCAGATCATGTTGATATTGTCTGATGGGTACTGTGGTAGTGTATGGAAATGTGTTCCACACAGTCCTATTTATGGTACCATGGTACCAGGAGTACCATATTTCACTCCTGGAGTGCATCAGGAGTGCTTCATTGTGTACAGTTTTAAGATGTGCAAATAGGTTATCTAACTACAGTGCCCATAAAAAGTCTACAGCCCCCTTGGACTTTTTCACATTTTATTGTGTTACAGCATGGAACCATGATGTATTTAATTGAGAAATTTTGCCACTCATCAACACAAAGTACTCTATGATGTCAAAGTGAAAAAAAATCCAGACATTTTACTAAATTAACTACAAATAAAAAAAACAGAAAATAATTGAATGCATAAGTATTCACCCCCTTTCTTTGACACACCTTAATTACCTCTGAAGTAACCAACTCTCTTCCCCAAGTCACATAATTACTTGACTCCATAATTATGTGACTTGGGGAAGAGAGTTGGTTACTTCACCTGTGTGCAGTTGAGGTGTTTTACATGATTTCAGAATAAATACACCTGTGTCTGGGAGCTTAGTCAGTACATTTCCAAGGAATCACTACACTATGAAGACCAAGGAACATTCCAAGGAGATCCGAGACAAGGTTCTTGAAAAATACTGTACCAGTCAGGGCAAGGATATAAGAAAATTTCCAAGGCATTGAATATACCTCGAAGCACAGTGAAGTCCATCATTAAAAAGGTGAGAAAATATGGAAGAACTGTGAATCTGCCCAGAACTGGTTGTCCTCCAAAAATGAGTGTCATACTTCAATTGTTACAGCAGGATCTTTTTACAGACAGCATGGTGGCACAGTTAGCACTGTACTGTAGGCTTGCATCATAGGGGCCCTGGATTAAAGTCCTCTGATGCTTTCTGTGTAGAGTATGTATATTCTTCCCTTGTTTGTGTGCATTTCCTCCAACAGTTCTAAGGCATACTGCTAGGTATGGGGAAAAAGGTATGCTTAGTATAGGCTTTTGGGAAAATTGGCTCTGACTGTGTGTATGTGCTTGTGTCTGTGATTCTGTCCTACAGTAGACTGGCTTGCTGTACAGGGTGTATCCTGCCTTGGTCTGTTGCCAGCACCCCTGAAACCTTGTACTGGATATGGTTAGAAAATTGATAGATTTTCTTACCTGATCAGAATATTGCAGAAAAACTTTCTTGTGGGGATTGTCTTCATAGTTATAAATGGGCTGCTATAGATAAAAAAAAAATTAAAGGAACATCAGTAATGACCAACAACTATAATGTCCAAAAATCTAATCACATTTTATCCCATGGAACTAAAAAAGTTGTTCTATGGAAATATTTTTTAAGACAGGTCCTTACTGAAAATGACATTTTAAGTGACAGGATTTCTTAGTTATATATATTAGGAAATATAAAGTTATATTTTAAAAATAAAAGAAATGAATAGTTTTGCACTTCATGACAGAAGAGTAGCAAATCAGTTAACAAGGAGACAGCCTTGACATTGTAACCTTACATCTGTCGAGACTTCAATGCTTAAATTGCATATTTACTTTACACTTAACTGGATACTCTGCTGAATCAAAGGAACAGAATTCTTGAATGCTAATATTTGTGGATTATGTCACCCTTTATGTTATAGTGAACATGTCCAATTTCCAAAAGATGTACTAATGAACATGATGGATTTCAAACTACCTTCGGCAGCTACAGTACTCGTGGCTTCCAAACCATTAAAGCTTTATGCATTGAGATTAGTACTATAAAACAATTTAGAACTGTATAGCACTAAAATAAAAAGAAGCCAGAAGATTCAAAACATTGTTGTTTGTAAGATTTCTACCTCCACCATGATCAATGAACCAACTCACTTTAAGAATGCTGTAAGTAGTTCTTGAGAGGTTCTCTATCACTGCCCCTCTTGCTACTGTATGTACGGTATAAAGTCAATTTCCAACTGGACTCTGCTACTGTATGTCACCTAGCTCTGCTCAGGTGTGGCAGTCTCTGACAGCTATTCTGAAGCAAGGAACACAGGGTTAAGATAAGTGATAACTGAATACCTTTAAAACATGCTGGACAGATCCCAAGGCATCCCAGAATTCATAAAATACTCTGGTATTCTTTTCTTGCTTCGTTATACAATATAATACTTTACAGGCAAACCTGTCTTTTCCACAGTAGATCCTGTAAGAGCCATTCTGCTGCCCTCAGTCACCTGACCAGCTGTTGGCAGACAGTTGGTCACGTGACTGTTTTAAGACCAGGAAGCAAAGGCTTCCAAGTGCCAGTTAGATCTGCTGTCTGGAGGACCAGAGGGAATGGAGAAGGAAGCAACTAACCAAGGGACAAAGCAGTCCATAAGTTTGAAAATTTTAAAGTGTTTTTAGAAGAATCTTGCAAAGTGACTGAAGGTTTGGAGAAACTGAGTGATAAAAGAGTGTTAGGCAACAGGTATCAGTAACCATATTAACTTCAAGTTTGCATACAGCGGTCAGTGTTTTTGGTGTCCGTATACTCCCTCTATCAATGTCTTCAAGCACAAATGGCAGCAAAGGTGCTAATCAACAAGGATTGAGGGGCACACTGTTTGCTTAGAGGCCACACAACTACCACACTGTAAGGAATTTGCACTTTGAGGTGTGTGGTGGCGCTGAGCCAGTGAGGTCCGTACCTGGGGCAATGGGTCCTGGAAGAAAACAAAGAAGAGACAAATCTTCAAGACACCTCGCCAGCTGCATACAGTCATTTTGTTAACAAGCCCCGAGTCATTAACTCTGCCTTCACCAAAAACATCATAAGAACACATTCATTTTTGAGTCCTGAGCCCCGGCCAGGAAGGCTAGGATTACACCACTGGCCCCAGGAGAGGACTCAGACACCAGGGACTGTACAGAAAGCAGTAGAGGCATCATCTTTCTCCCCCCATCCCACATTGAACTCGGGGAAAACAGGTATGGGAAGAACATAAGGGATCACATTGTTTGGTACTAAGGAGGATGTCTAAGACCTCCCAAAGACTACAATGAATTTCATCCCTTTCTCTGGTGTGGCAGAAGGAGGCACACCAGGTCACCGAACAGAGCTGGTCTGGAGAGAATAATGCTGGATTTTTCATTTAGACCCCTGGTTTTGGTAACTGGACTCCATGGGGTTTTGTGCAGGTCATGAGTGTGTAGTGTGTCCCTTGTGCATCATTTGTATAATGTGTTCTGTGTATTAGCTAGGTAGTATTAGATATTGTCATGGCTCACGTGGTAGACTTTAACAAGGAGGGTAACTAATACTACTGTCTTGTCTGGTCTGTGGGTATCTATATACTATCCATACTATATATTCTTGACATGAATTTTTGTGATGAATCTGAAAGACACCTGTTCTGGAAAACTGGTAAGCAGCTTAGCTTCCCAGCTGTGATAGAGAACCTAATTAGAAGTTAGTCTAGCAGTTCAAAAAAGGAGATTATGCTTTTGTATTGGTGTTTTGCTTGGTCTTTCATTTCCCCCACTGTAAATAAAAGAGCATTTGATTTGTACCGTAGTGTTGTATATTTTTATATCCTTGGCTCTTTCTGGAGAAATCAAGAATTGCAGCTAGAGTACAACATAAGCAGTGCTTTATTTTTCACTTTTGTGGGTAGCCATTAATACAGTACAGAACTAAACCATAAGGCTACTCAATCCATAATGCTGCTTAGTCTACAATAAGCCAACTAACCCAAAATACACAACATTACATCTGTCTGTTTGTGCCTGTTTTCCGAGGTCTATCTATTTTAAATATCCCATTGTGTCATGGCCAAGCTGGACAGTCACAAAGACATTAAAGACTGAAAGAGGTCAGTATTGCATAGTGAAAACAAAATTATTGAAGCAACTGTGGCTATCAGAGCCACAAATGCTTCTGGTAGTGAAGCAAAAACCACAATTTGAAATGATGAAAGACTCATGTGATCCCTGGAAGTTTTGTAAAAATTATATCAAATATATATAAACAACACATGATGGAATATGTTTATTCAGTAGTAAACTACAAACACTAGTGAACTCCAGCTTTTTTTCAGTATTCTACACAATTAAATTGCATACACACCTTGGGCATCTCCAGGTTGGGGATGTTGGACTCCAGAACATTGGTACTACTATCTCTGAAAAGAAAAATATATATCGCATTTTTCAGTCATATCATAGTCTACTGTGTTTTTTAACGTGCCTTAGTAAATATGCAGTTGTAGCAAACTCCTTTTTATTGAGTAGACTTAATCAAGATACAAGAGAAAATTATTGAACACCATATTTTTATTGTAAACATATTTTGGTTACCTTAAAGGCACAACAATAACTTTGTCTATAGAATTTAAATCCTAGGCAATTTCAAAGGGCTCATGTGATAAATTAATCAATAGGAATGTTATGTCATTTACTAAAATACTCATTAGCTATTTAAAAAAACCCTATGTAAATGTTTGCTTTCAGAGTGACTTAGAATGCAGTTTACAAAAATTGTAAATGAAGTAAAAATTATATTATAGGGGATATTAATATATACAGTAATATTAATATAATTGCTGACAATACAATCCATTAAAAGTCTTACTTTGTGTAGTTCTTTGTCTTGGAAAAAATTGATAAAATAAAGTTAGCAGTTTCATCTGGTTTATATGTGGAAGGGACAATTAAATAGTCCCCAGGTTTGAGCTGGAAGAACTCTGTCACTTCTCTGGAGTTTATGAATGCCTTTGTTTTTGCAATGGGGCTTTGGCTATTGAAGAACGCTGCTGGGAACTTTCCCCTCTGCTCCTTGTACTTTGGAAAAAGAAGAAATAGCATGCACAAATACACATTACAATTTGTATTTCTTCAAGGAATAAAATAAGTCAAATCTGTAAGAAAAGGTGAATAGCAAAATACTTACTGAAGGTGGTACCTACAAAAAAGAAATTAAAGGGCACGTTAATTTTAAATTTAAGTATGGTTCTTAACTGGTAGTTAATGTGGTAGTGCAAAGAGAATGATCTCTACATGTATAGTATGTAAAAGGTTCAATACATAAAATGTTAATAAATGGCATTTAAATATGTAACTATGTATAGTAAATAATACATTTAGTAGTTTTTAAATTTATAAGAACAAGCTATTGCTTGTGCAGTTTTTGTTTTTTCATATAAAATCAAAGTCTCCCAAATTCTGAAAAGGCTGTCTAAATAGACCAAATTAGAAATGAACAGAGACTAGATCCTCAGAGAGCAAGAAATAAAAAACCCACCTCACCTGAAAAATGACATAACCTATGGATGCATTAGGAGAAAGGTGTCTGAACCTTTCCCGAGGTTTCTGCATGAGTGACACCAGGATGTTGCAAGAGCCCGAGGTGTGGCCGTTCTCTTGTACTAAAGAGTCAGTTAGTGTCACTCGGTACTGTGGATTCATCCAGAATGTATCTGCAAGCAAACATTTGGGTTTTCAGAGTTTGTTCTCTACAATTGTCGATACAGTGCAGAACATTGCAATATCAATGGGGTAAATTACTGTACATCCAATACAGAAAAAAATCCAGTGAGTCATTCAATGTGTGGTCACACCTGAATCAATACAGGTTAAAGGAGGCCAAGGGTGAGACCGAGAGATATTTCTGCAGCCATTAAATAGGTTTAAAGAAAGGTGAGATGTGGAATAGGTGAATATGAAATGTAAAATAAGAAGCAAACTTAGTTTAAGCTTGAATTAAATAATAATTAAATCTGTAGTCTGAATGACTGTAAGTTCTATGATTTTAATTTTTTTTAAATCCATTTCATTGCAGAAACAGGGTGAGTGTACTGTATTATAAGCAATGCAGTCACTTTTTTGCATTATTTTTTAACCTTTCTCTTCAAAGTTAAACTGTAATTGAAATATATTTTGTGTGCTCATTCAGTCCTTGCTTTAAAGGTCTGAATGCTGTTAGTGCATCACGCACAGAATTAGAAACATTCTCCCTAGTCTTTCAGTGTACCTCAAATTTTCACCTAGACCCTGGTTCTTGTTTCATTACTGAGCTCGACAATTTGACAATTTGACAGGGTTTTGCAATTATTGAGGAATGTTGTAATCTCTGTTGAAAACTAAAGAGATTTATAGGAGGATTTCAAATATTTTGCTCCACAGCAGAATGTGCTTCTAGGTGCTTCGAAAGTAATTAAAATACGAAGATGTCAATCAAGCCGGAGGCGATATAAGTGAGAGGTAAAGTCTGTTCTTGAGTTGAGAGGCCTCATAGCTCAACTCAGCCTCATGACTGGAGCTTGTTGTATATATTTGTAAAGCAGACTGAGAGTGTATGGATCCTCACTGGATGGGACACGAGCACTATTTCTAGTACTGCTGTCACCCATTTATACTGCTCAGCAGACCGAAGCAATTGCTCAAGGGTGCTCCAGTAGGAGTAGGGAACTGAAGCCACAGTCATTCTTTTCTAAGTCCAGAGCCCAAAGGTACTCTGTGTTTTACCCCAGAGATGTGAAAAGAAACTTTTTCACATAATCAGGGCCATGGTGAAGAGGAGATTAGCACAGCTCCCGGGCTCCAAGTTCAGTGGAGGGAATTCTTTGTGGAGCATGTATGTCCTCCTCATATGAAGAACCTCTCCTTGTGGAGTCAGTTCTTGGATTTCCTTGGAAAGGTAACGAGAGGTTGAAATTCACCCTTTCTAGCTCAATTAGCTGCTAGTAGCTAGGTGATCCTATGAGCTCACTCATCCATTCTTTGAAAAATAAAAACAGGGTAAGAGCCTCAACAAGGGTCTCCAGTTCTCAGTTTTAAATGTATTTCCCTGTAGTTGCCTCTTCTGTCCTCTGGTCTGCTATTCACTGTTGATTCTGAAGAGGTCTGTTAAGACTTTTGATGATTTTGAATACAGAATCGAGACCACGGTGGCACACAGTGGTTCGCATTACTGTCTCATAGTGCTGGGGCCCTGGGTTCAATTCTGGACCTGCAGTGCTATCTGTGTGGAGTTAATGTTCTCCCCATGTTCATGTGGGTTTTCTCTGGGTGCTCTGGTTTCCTCCCACAGTAAAAATTCTTGCTGGTAGGTTAATTGTCATCACTGGTGTGATTGTGAGCATGTTTGTGTCTGTGTGAGCACCCTGTGATGGATTGGCATTTAGTGCAGGGTGTGTATCGCCTTGCAGGATAGGCTTTGGCTCCTCTGCGATGCTGTATTGGATAAAACAATTAGGAAAGGGATAGACAGAAGGATGAATGGATTAATGGATGAATCAGGACCTCCTACCCCTCCCCCATAGTCTTCTTAAGACAAACAATATTCAATATTTAGTTCTTCTATCATGCCAGTAAAGGACTCTTGAAAGGAAAGGAAATGGAATAAGCGTATTACAACTCAAGCCTACCACTGTAGTTCAAGCAGCCACCAGCTGTGGCTCCCTGAACCCATCTTCCTTCATGGACAGAAGAGTCCCAGACACACTTATTTCCTGAATCCAGAAATTCAGGGGATAAATTACAGATGTCTACTTCTGTGAAATGGCTCTTGAAGTCCTCTATCGACATCCTGAAAAAAAAAACTAGAATGTAACACATTTGTTTAGAAAAATATGAAATTGTGCATTCAAAACTTTCTCCTTACAACTTTGAAAACCAGATTACAACTGAAATGGCAAGGTTAACAAATCCATAACACACAGATGTCATTATGGAAAAAAAACAACTGAAACTTATTGTAAATGGGTTATAATGCTTATTGCTGAAAGCAAACCTGACATTCTTTGATGTGACTCATTCTTTTGTGAGTTTGGCTAGGAAAAAAATAAAGAAGTCTTCTGTCCTTTGTAAACAGGATTTTCTAATTACATAAACAGAATATTACATGTTTTAAGATAAGGAAACAATTTTAGAACATAAAAGATTACAAATAAGGGAATACTATTAGGCCCATCTGACCCATTTGGTAGCTAAGGATCTCATTACAAATTTTCTTGAAAAAAAAATTGAAAGAGAATTACAATGATAAATTTTGGTTGGTTAAAATGAAGAATAACAGATCAGAACAGTTCATTAACTGAAACCTTAAGCCTGTGAATGACAGACTATTTATTGCCTGTCCTCCAGGCAGGCAGCCAGCCATCTGTCTGAAGGTTTTAAAAGTTACATGGAATTATCTCTTGCTCAGGACAATATCTTATCTCTTTTTAAAAAGTGCCAAGTTTCTCTACGTCATTAATACCTTGGAGACAACTATTTTGCCACTTTGGCACCCACGAACCTTCTGTAAAGACACTGCTTGTACCTGAGTTAAGCAGGGCTGAGAGAAGAGTCAAAATGGAGGCAGAGAAGTAGGAAAATGAGCAGGCAAACAGGCAGACTGGCATGATGAGAAAGCAGACAGCATGTCGTGACAAGCAAACAAGCAGAAAAGCACAATCCTAAACAAAGTCAAAAACATGCAAACAAGTTTGTTTGCCCAGAGAGCCACAGGACAAAGTACAAGGAAAACCTGAAAGGTGAGGTCGAAACGAAGCAAGGCCAGAATCCGAAAGATAACAAAACTGGGAACTCCAAGGTTTAGAGGATGAAATTCTAATCTTAAGGAAGCTGTTCCCCATGAGACAGGTATAGTTATAAATCATGCACAGGTGGGACAGATCTCTTTTCTCTGCATGTAGCCACGGCAACTATCTGACTGACAGGTCTAACTGAGGCTTTGCCAGGTGCCATGATTACATGCTTTGATTGCAGCGTGTCCTTTAGCTCTCTGGGAGCTAGCATGACACCTTCTCTTTGTCAACCACACATGACCTACGTTTTTAAATTTGACATGTTGAAATGAATATGAAGAGGTGAGCTCCCACATCTATTGTTTATCAATACATGTTTTGATATACACATATTAAACTAAAGCACTGATCGTCACTAATTAGATTCCATTGCAGTCATATATTCATTGTGAACAAGTAATTGGTTTATTCCATGCTGAAAAGAGAAGAAAGAAAACACGTTTCGGGCCTGGAGCCTTCTTTAGTTGTGGAGGTGACACCTGAAGAAGGCTCCAGGCCCGAAACGTGTTTTCTTTCTTCTCTTTTTCAGCATGGAATAAACCTATTACTTGTTCTTTTGCAGCCTACGGATGCCGATGCAGCTACCCACCTGAAATATATTCATTATGTTTATTATACTCTAACATATGGCTGCTGTACGCAGTGTGGTTTTGTGCTTTATTTTCTTGCTCACATAAGGAACCTGTTACAATAACATTTTAAGAAATTTATATACTGTATGTAAAAAAGGTTTTTGATATTGAATGATTAATTCTACAGTTTCATAAAAAGGCTTGTTGAAATTTTAAATAGAATTTGTTTTACCAAAATTCTCCATCGTCACTGTCGTGTAGCAACTCTTTAATTTCTTTAGCACCCACTGTTTGCCATTTTGGGGATCTGTCAGAAAAGAACAAAAAAAAATCCGAATATAATTTACATACTATAGCTTTATGGGTAATCTGACAAAACACATACATATTTTGTGTATGTGCGGGTAACTGCCCAATTCAGACTTGAACACCAGAAACTCAGAAATGACCAAGAGTCAGTCTGAGTTCTGTATTGTCCCGCACATAGAGAGGTCTTTGGAGATTGTGCTGTTCTTAGCTTGTTTCACTTCTCAGGAACAACTTTAAAAACAGTACCCATTCAAAAATCATCCCTTTATTCTTGAAAGAAAAAAATAAACTTGGAATGAATCACTTTGTATTCATGTCAGTTGGCTTAGTCTTTACTAATCTTTACTACTGAATACTACTGTAATACTCACTACTGGAGTAAATGGAAAAAATAAATGCAGAAAACTCCGAACATTCTGTTACCCTCTCCAAAAACTGTTCACATGGCATGTAATATAGGAATCAATTTTTAAAAATGTTTACTCATGCACAATTAAAAATGCTGATGTTTCCTTTCGATTTGATCTTCTGAATTATGCAATAGAATTTTTTATGTCCCCCACCCCCCCCCAAAAAAAACCCCCAACTAATTATGGTTCCTCAGAGAGCTTACTCATCACTCCAGTCTCCTATCCATTCCTCTCTTCCCCACGGATTCCACAGCCGAAGTAACTTCGCTGGTACTCCATTGCTCAGCACCTGTGGAGAAAGAGTATTTATTTATTCGGACCGTTCCACCAAATTCCCCAGCAGGACATCTGGGGTGGTGTTGGGGCACTTTCTAGAATTTCTTCTCTCACATTTAAAAAAAAAAACAACTAACAAAAATCCTGTACCATCACAGACATTTCAGCAGCTTGGTTAGATTGTAATTAATGGATGATAGAGGGACACGATTTTTAGAGTGTTTAGTTTAACATGCCCGACTGAAGGAATGGCAGCCTAGCTGGGTGGAAAGACTGATCTAACTCCCCCCCATCACATCTGCAAGGGTGTCAGTGGGGAGGCAGGGGAATGCGAGACAGATACACCCAGGGAAGATCTGGGTGTGAGACGTATATATGCAGGCGATTGGATGTGTGTGAATTCAGGACTCATCCTTCTTCCCAAAATTCTGTTATAAACCCCATTAAGTATTAAAACCCTTTGTCTCCCATAGGTTATCATTGGGCATGTTTTATATAGTATTAAGTGACCTAAGATGTAAATGATGAATAGAAACAGCTATTTTTTTTCATCACCATAGATTTATAGGAATAATTCTTCCCTTTTAAATGTTATGAAATACGATAAATGCTAAGTACCATTTGCCAAACTGAATAAATGTTTAATTAACTTGGAAAAACCTTCAAATAGTTAACAATTAAGATGTATATGCACTCTCATTAGTGAATGCGTTTTGAAAACTGGAGAGTGTCATTGCTTATTTCCACATCTGTACACTATTATTCATTGATTTCTTAAGTGTACTTGATAAACTTAATTAATCTGTCATCAACTGTCTATTAACTGAAATGAAACATCTACTAAACCTTCAATAAGTTCACTCTCAAACACATTTGATAGTTCCAGTATTGTTTAAGATGCAAGAAGGCAGTAATAATACGGATGTGTTTATAGTCTATATTCTATAGATATGGAGTGTTGTTCCATGTTTTGGGATAGATTTTTAACTGGACTTACCTCCACAACACCAGTGACTGTATAGGCATGGCCTTCCACTAATCCACTGGGCAATACATTATTTTTTCCTGAAGTTTTCTAAAAGGAAAAAAAAATGATTTCTGTTAAAGATATACGCCCATATTTTTTATATCTGCTAGTCTCTATATCCCAAATTATTAGTAATTATTAGTGCTTGTTTGGTAGTTTGATTGCAAAGTGAATCTAAAGTTTTATCCAACCTGACAGAAACCTGTTCCAGATATCCACAGCCCTTTTGTATAAATACATGTTTCTGTCTTTTAATTAATTAATTCCCCTTCACAGCTGTGACCCTGTGTCCTTGTTTCATTACTAGTGTAAGTATGATGCAGGTTGAACCTGTCTATAACCCTTTTTATATACGTGGATCGGTTCTCTTAATCATCTCTGTTTGAGACTGAAAAGAATGTAGGTCTCTCAAACTGAACATACTGTATGCAACAGTTCCCTGATACCAGTAATCATTTTCATTTCTCTTCTTTGTACTCTTTCTTAGGAAATCATATTTTTGGTGGTTTCTTGACAAAACTTAACACAATATTCAAGATGAGGTCTTACTAGTGCATTCTAGTACCTAAGTGTAACTTCACTGGATTTAAATTCCACACTTTATGCTATGAACCCAAGCATTGTTTTGTATTGCTTCCCCATATTGTCTTGATGAGAACATAGAAAAAAAACAATTGTGGCCCATCATATATAGCTGGCTACCTCTTCAGCTTTGTACAGTGTTATAAATCTAATTCTTACCACTGGAGGGGTTCCACATCCTATGAGAGAGTTGACTTTTGCAGCTCTTTCAATGGTTTCCCATAGGTCTGGCTGGGGTTCCTTCAGATTGAAGCAAACATGCACTCCTCCAGTGAAGTCCATCAGAGCCTCTGACACACTTCCGGAGCTCATGTCAGCATAGGAGCCACACACCCTGAGAAAGAGCACGGGCAAACATAGTAAAAAAACTGCAACTCTGATGGAAACATTGGGCATACTTTCCACAAGAATACAAGGGCAAAGGATAAATACACTCAAAGCTAACAATGAATAATTCTTCAGCTGGGTCATTTCAACAAAGAGTGTTGAAACATTGCTTCTCTTCCTGCCTGCTCATCCATCCTCAGAAGGCAGTTCCCTAGTGAGGTTTCTGGAAATCTGAAGTCTGTCCTGGAAACAAGGGACTACACCCCAGACTGCTGGGTAATCTTTCGCAGGTCTCATGTACTCACAAGAACATTTCATACACAGCAGCTAACCTAGCTACAGCCCAACACATGTGAGGCAGCAGCACAAAGTGTCAAAGCCCCCTTCTTTCACTTTCTTTTGAAATGTCTTTTGAGTCTCCAAAATATCCATTCTGATTTAAACTGATTTAAACACAAGCTTCACATCTAAGTGTGTGATCTTTTATTTGTCTGTAATTCAACTGGAAGTAGATTGTGAATTATTTCATCTTATTTCCTCCACATTTGAAAATGATGGAAGAAGGAAGGCAAATATACAAAGCATTTCAGGCATGTTTTAGTGTACTGTATAACAATTTTTGCCATAAGTGCCAGCAGCCGTATCACCCTGCAACTCACAACTACTGTAGCAACCCACTGAACCTCAGCAGGTGTGAGCCTGGTCAGTACACTTATGGGAGACCTCCTGGAAAGCCAAGATTGCTGCTGGAAGTGGTATCAGTGGGGCCAGCCGGAGGCGCTCACTGTGGTCTGTGTGGATCCTAATGTAAAAAGGTGCTGTCTTTTAGATGAGATGTAAAACTGAGTTCCTGGCTCCCTGTGCTTCTCAAAAAGAGTAGGGGTGTTACCCTGGTGTCCTGGCCAAATTTTCCATTTGGCTGTTCTCAATCATGGTCTCTTAATAATCTCCGTTTATGAATTGGCTTCATCAATTGGCTTTCCACTGATAGATGAGGTGTGGTGAGTGTACTGGCACACTATGGCTGCTGGCACATCATCCAGGTGGATATTTCAGATTGGTGGTGGTGGAGGGTAGTCCCCATTACGTGTAAAGTGTTTTGAGTGTAGTGTCCAGAAAAGTGCTATATAAGTGTAAGGAATTCTTCTTCTTCTTCTTCTTCTTCTTCTTATTATTATTATTTGAAATGGTGATGGAACAGCTCTTCTGTACTCAACATATATCATATTTCTCCTATGGTTCTGGTTGTCACTTCTCAAAATCATCAGTTTTGTGAGCACTGACAGTATGAGTTTCTTTTCTTTTATTGTTGGTGGATTATATTTTTTAGAATTATATTCTGGTTCAAGTAGATGTAGACATTGGACAGACTTACTTGGCATAGGCCTTCTCCAGCAGGGCAGGCCAAAATTCATTTTGGGTTTTAGGTCTGACAAAAATTAGGTTGTCGTCAAGGGTTGGCAGCTTGTCGTCTATCACAACATCCACCCACTTCCCAAATCGCCAGAACTGTAAAAAAAATACAACGAAAAACAGACATCACAGACTGGCATATTTTCAGGGTGTTACCTTATGTAATACACTATACTAAAATATTGTTTTGGAAAGCAGAAGTATAGGCTTTTGTTGTTGCTGTAGAATTACATTTTGAATGATGAAAATGATGATGATGATGGAAATATAGTAAGATGCTGATACCTTTCTAGACTTAAGTACAAAATAAGTGGTGGGTCTGTGACCTCATCTAGAGATCAAACTATTTAGTTATTAGAGTATCAGAGGCTGGATTGCCCTGTACAAATAAAAAAGAAAAGAAAGATCTTATGATGTTCAAAAGGGTTATATGATGAAGAATGCATTTGTTTCAGAATTATGTGACAAAAGTCCTTTTTCAGATGGTTAGAGAAGGGATAATTGGTCTAATGCCCAAAACATCCCGAGGCAAATTTCATTGCAAGTAAAAACACATACTTAGGTGAATCAAACAGCATGAATCAAGCCTTACATGTAGTTTAGTATTAATGTAGAAAATTGTTTAATTCATAACAGCATTAGTTTTCCCAAGCATTAATGTTTGGAATTAGCCTTTTTTATATCCTCCTGTTTGTAAATAGTTGAATAGATGCACAATATGTGCCAATTTTCCTTTTGCTTCTACTAAGGCAAACTAAAATACCAACGTGAAGTGCATTATATAATAGTTTACTCAGGCCCTTGGGGTGAACAGAAGATATGTTGAGTAGTTGGCTTTGTAACAGTGACATAAAGACAGAATAGAATGAAGATGCACAACAACAAAAGAACAATGAAAATGCAAACAATGTATAGAAAGCTTCAGAAGAGAATAAAAGCCAATTTAAATTTAGGTTAATTTACCATGGTCCTTATTTTTATCCCAGCATAATGGTAATGATGAGCTTTTTTACTCATTTCTGGCTACTGGATGTGGTGTATTGTTAAGTAAGCATATGTTCCTGCAACATAATGACTGCACACTCATTAACTAATTAAAAGCACACTTTTAATAGTAAAACATTCGACTTTGAACTTGAAGAGGTTAAGAAAATGTTATCATCTGATTAAAATTGCATTTCTTAAAATGTAAAATAATACATTATAAAATTACAAAAGTAATTTCATTCAATACACACAGATATACTTAAGAATGCAGATTGTAAAAAAGCACACATTCATCAATTACAGAATACAAGCTGTTACTGAATTCATAAACAAGGCCTAATAGTAATTTTGTGAGAGATTCATAAGACCATGATTAAAGCTAAAATTTACAAGTATCTTTCTGTGCAATGAGGCTAAGTAGATGTCTATTTTGCTATCCTGTTATTTCCTACTTGTTTAAACACTTAATCAGTGTGTTTGTGTTGTTTGTTCTGGATGGGCTGTTATTTGAAAATCATATTATCTAACCCAGAAAGAAGTATGAAAAACAAACAGATTAGTACAATTGGAAAAGGAACAAGATTTTCAAAATTAATTTTCTTACTAAGAAACAAACAATCTAGTTAATGGTTCCTTTAGGGAACAGATGACAAATTGTGATTTTTACATTAGGTACAACACAAACAAATATGATTCATAACTATGATACAATGCAATTAAACCTTCCCTAGTAGCTGTCAGAGTTATATTGTATTTCAGTTCCTTACCCTGAAATGAAAAATTCCAGCATAATCCTTTTGAAATCCTTGGTCACAAGGCAAAACTTGTTTCCTTATATGCTGCTGAAATGTCAATGCACCCAGTGAAGCCAGGAACCAGCAGTTACCTAAAACATGAGAAAAGTAAAGATACATTGTCAGTTTTGTCAGTACACATTAACTCTTTGTGAGTGAAATTCCATCCATGTTATTGCACTTTTCACTGTTTGAAATGACTAGGATAGTTACAGACAGGGTAGACACCCTATGTAAAGTGTAATCTGTTGGGAAAAGAGGGGAGAATCATGCTGTCACAAGTTTCAATGGCATTTCTTAACACTCCTGTAGATTTTACATACCTCAATACATATTTAAACTGTCAAGCAAAGTCACTTAATTTTGAGCATAGCAGTATTTTTGGACAGGATCAAGTAACGGTTTAATCTATGCTGAAAAGTAGACAGAGGAGACAAAGTTTTGGCCGTTTAGACATTCTTCTCTTCAGCATGGAATTGACCAACAGTACACTTGATCCTGTGCATCTAACACAGTTTTACACCACACCCCACTCAAATATCTGTTAACTGCTGCTTATGTAAGTTTTGTTTTTCACTATTAACACATTCCTCTAGTAATGTAATTGCTAGAAGCACATATTGTTTCATTTTACTAAGTGGTGTTTAATTACTGGGTGGGCAATATTCTTGACTGTCAAGTTCTTAGAATCTCTTTGCAAACATGAGTTTTTTTTAATACATGAAAATGTGAGCATTACACAGAGAAATTCCTAACAATACAAAGTAAAGCCTCAGGCAACTTAGTAGCACTAAGTTGGATTGAATGCCTGTAAGAAAAAAAGACTTAGAAACAGTTTTAAAACAAAATGTACCCAATCTTCAAAATCAAAGGCTGGGTAAAATATTGTTTGCAAGGCACACCCTGATTTTGCATCCATGCTACAGGTATGCACAGGGATTCAGCACAGTGGTCATCAAAACATTTCTTAGTGCTTTTGATGATGGTGCAAAGCACATTAGTTTGCATTTGCTTTTTTTGAAACGTCCCCTTTGACAAAGATTTTTATTAGCAATGTCATCAAAAAACTGAAAAGAAAATAATTAAATGTGTTATTGCAGAAGTATTCCTAATCATGAACTCAATATTTTGTCAAATATATTTTTGCTTATTGTTTTACATCTTGAGAATCCGCTGTATAGGTAGTGTGTATTTTGATTGTATCTTTTTACCACTGTGCTCTCAAAATATTAATACCTACAGATTGAATACAATTCAAGTTTAGGAACTTGAATTGTTAACGTTTTTTGACCAATAATTGTTATTTTCTATGAATTTCCTTTTTTTAAACCAGCTTAATGGGAACCATGTCAGATGAATGTTATTTGATTAAACTTGTACAGACAGATTTTTGACTTGACTTGAAAATACATTTTCAATAACTTTAACACAGTCTTCCCTTCCTTAGGAATATTAAAATATTTTCCTCCAAGGGATGATATGCCATAGCTCCATACATAGGTTTCTACAAAACTGATCTTTCAATAAAAATACCATATACAATAATTTATAGGTTTTAAAAATTTTAGAGATCAAAGGTTTGGAAATTATTTTTGTTTTTTGACACCATATGCATGGAAATTGGAGTGGAATTAAAACAAATTGATGTACATTTAATATTAATGTAAAGACTAATTTTTATCTTCATTTTAGGAACATTAAACCCTTCAGTGCAATGCTAGTATAATGGTCACACTACCTGGGAGTAGGAAAGCTAGACTAAAAGTGCAAACTACAAATGTAATTGTTGCTATTCATTGAATTATGTTAGTGTGGGTGTAGTGTTTATGGAATACTAAAAAAATTGCAATAAAATATATCTTGAGCTGACACTGATATCTTGAGCTCAATGTTTACTTTAAAATGTTAGTATATTTTTTATCAGAAAATATTAATATGAAAGGTGGTTTGTATGAAGTAATTACTTTTCAGCTTTCCTTGACCAAAGGGTTCCAGAGAATTCATGCAAGAAGGGTGTTGTGTTGATATGTATTATTTCTGTAGAAGCAGGATAAGAAAGTGCATATAACCAGAGTTATTGCATTAAAAATTTACAATAAAGAAAATATCACTTATATGGAATGTAGGACTTAAATGGGTCAACTTATCAGTCAACTCAAGGTGAATATGGAAAGCATGCATGCAATTCAGAGTGAATTTTGGGAAAACAAAAACACATACCCACTTTTCCTTGGCAAAGATCAAACCTGGAGACGTCATTCACATATAGCTGAGGATCACTGTGAAGATTCTAAAATGAACACGAAAATCATAATCATTGAAGGGAAACTTTGACATATTACTCTCTTATAACCTGTGCATTTTAGGATGAACTTTGACAAAATTGTAAAGATGCAACTTTTTATTAATATTTTGCATTTATCTTTGCCATCATACAATTCCAAGTACCAAAAACATTTTTGTGTTTGATACTATACAGTATGTTTGCGATAGACCCTGTGGTGACCAATGAATCTAAGCAGGTTAAAACTCACAAAGGCCTATACTGGACAGCAGAGGGGGATTTAGTGCAGAAACCTTGCCAGATTTGCAGCAAACAACACTCTTGAAAAGCCTTCCTCCTGCTGACTGCTTTCAAAACCCATCCAGCCCTTTATATCCCTGAGGTCCACTAATTACTGTGAACCCCCTGTGAAAATGTGTAATTGACCTCTTCCACTAATCTCATTAATTAATCTCACAGTGTGTCTACTATAATTACAAATGATAAAGTGGTGCTTCTAGTGGTAGGTTAGCTCATATTACAGTTCCCTCAAACACCAGCCAGCTAATATCTTATTTAGTGATTAACAGAATCTTTATACAGTATACTTTGAATAATTTTATTAACCAGATCTTTTAAATGCTTTGGTTTTCAGGAAAGACCAGCACATCAGAATTTCTCAGTTAGCTTGTGTAGTTGACTCCTTCCCCTTCCCTTTCACCTTTTGTAAGGTTATGTTTGGTAACATAATACTGTATTTCTCTGATAAAACTATACTGTACCTTTAGAGGGTGTATATACAGTACATTGTTTTTTTTTATTATTTTGAGTGAATGACCTGGATATTCTCAGTGCTTACTCGTGGCAATTATTTTTCTGTACAGCTGAGAAGGACAAAGCAAACTGCAGTACTTGCAAGTCAGAAAGCTCTTTTTTCTGAATTAATTCACAAAATTATTTCTTTTGTCAGGATCACTTTCCTAACTCTGATAATAGACACACTAGTTGAATTATAGTTTATGGTTTGAATAAACTGTCATCAAATGCAACTTTTATGGTTATTTTTCTTTCATTTTCTGCATCTTTCCTTAGGTAAACACAGGACAAGGGAAAGCAACACTGGGATAGGCAGTGTGGGTGGAGCCAGTGGTAAATGTGGTTTATACCACACTCATGACTTTCAATAACAGCACAAAGACACTTTAAAAGTCCTTACTATGAGCAGTGAATCATTTTAATCATGACAATTGTATGCGTATGATGCATATAATCTATTACAAACAGAGAGTAAACTAATATGAAAAGGTTAATGAAAGTTATTAAATATGTTTTAAAACTAAATTTGATACTTACATTTTGCAGTTTCAGCACTCACTACTACTACCTGTGATGAGATGCTTACTTTTCATCAGAAAGTAATATTTTGTTTATTGAGGCAAACAAAATAATGACACTATTTTAGAACTATTCTTTTGTTCAACCTGCCCATCTCTTACAAAACTCAGACATGGATGTTGAACATTTCCCTCAAAAGATGGAGACTGGACTGTACTAAAATTAAGATAAAATTGTCTTATTGCCTAATATGTGCCAGTGATATAAAGTCTTGCACTAATCTAGAATTATTCAATATGTGAGAGAATATTTAAATATCTGTGGTTAATTTGCTTTTAAATTCAGCACAACATCTCAACTGAAAAACTTTCAAAGGAAATGTATGATATGTGTTAGAAATGTTTTCTTTCAAAATAAAAAAAACAATGATTGCTGATTGAAGATACAAACATTTAGAAATATAGCTATGTATAACAGAACAACAATAAATGATTTCACACTAAAGAATGGTTATTGTTCCCATTTAAATGTCTATTTAATCATTTAGCTGCTGTAATTTGCAATTATATTTAATAATCTACTGGGTCAGCAAATGAAGAAAACAGACATTTAAAGTAATGATTAATTCCATAAACCTTTACTGGTCTGTCATCCAAAGCCTTAGCACAAATATCTAACATGAATCATTTTCCAAATTCAGGATATTTTGAAATACATATTAGCAATAATAAGTTATTTATTAAAAATTAGATAGGTGACAAGGCTACAATATCCATGGTGTCACAGAACAAGACTGTAGTTGGTGAAAATATATTTAAAAAAACCAAACACTATAGCTGGAAAATCCTGTACCTTCCAGATCCAGGTAATTTTGTTGCATAAGGAGGTGTGAATGTTTGCTAAACTACCTAATCATATTATGGTGGCTGATTCACCGAAACCATTTAAGAAATAGCTTTATAATGTCTTTATAATGTCTTCAGTTTATTAGTTACCATTTGTTCTGATGTTTTCGTATTTCTCAAATAATTGAAAGATTTATAGTCTAAGTGTTAATAACAATAAGACATAAACAGAGAGATTGTATTGTGAATGATTATTTAAAAGTATTAAAGGTGTTACTGCTCAATTCATATAATTATACAGACAAATGTGGAAAAGAGCATTGAAATACCCTTTCAGCTTCTTTATACATATTCCTCCAGTAACATAATATAGACCCTTTCAATAGGCATACATTCAAAGTATAATTTGTACCCTATAATTAATAATAAGTGCTTACACTTACAGTTTATAGCACTTTTCTGGACACTCCACTCAAAGTGCTTTCCACCACCACCACCGATGTGTAGCATTCACCTGGATGATGCGTCAGCAGCCATAGTGCACCAGTACGCTCACCACAATCTGCTATCCGTGGGGCAGGAGGACAGAGTGATGAAGCCAATTCATAGATTGTAGGGATTATTAGGAGGCTATGATTGGCTAAGGTCAATGGGATATTTGGCCAGGACACCGGGGTGACACCGCTACTCTCTTCGAAAAATGGCCTGGGATTTTGAATGACCACAGAGTCAGATTTACATCTCATCCAATGGACGGTGTCTTTTTTTACAGTATAGTGAATCTGTCACTATACTGGGGCATTAGAACCCACATAGACTGCAGGGTGAGCGCCCCCTGCTGGCCCCACTGACACCTCTTCCAGCAGCAACCTTAGCTTTCCCCGGAGGTCTCCCATCCAGGTACTAACCAGGCTCACTTCTTCTTAGCTTCATGGGGTCACCAGATGTGAGTTGCAGGGTAATATGGCCGCTGGCTTAAAGAGATGTGGGAGTATGTAACAAGTTTCCCAGCCATGTTGTTGAAACTGATACCCTGGCTTCCTTCAGGAAAGAGCTGACTTAGGTCCTTAGTGAAAAAAGCAATATTCCTCTCTGCTGTATAGAGCACATGTTGAGACATATCCAGCCATCCATGTTCTAACTGTTTTATCCAAAACAGGGTTTTGGATAAAGCCTACCCTCGCAAGTTATTGGCACATAGTGAGATACACTCAGGGTGGGGTGCCAGGCCATCACAGGGCACACACTCATACCAGGGTAATTTCCCCAGAAGCCAATTAACTACTAGTACAGTATGTTTTTGGACTGTGGGAGAAAACTGGAGCATCCAGAGGAAACCCACACAAACAAGGGTAGAGTATTCAAGCTCCATGCAAATGGAACTGAGACAAGGGACAATGCTAGCCATTGCTTGACTTATCATTTTATGTAAATAGTATTGAAGTGGAAAAGCTTTTCATTCCATGTCAATTTGTGACTTCTAAATAAATGCTGTTTATGTCAGCTGTAAGGAGAACCAGAATTTTTTTTTTTAATCCCTGGACTTACCCTTGGTCTTTTCCATACAACTCTTGCCATCTCATCTGGTTGTAACAGACCAAAGCCAATAGAATCTCTGCTTGGTGGGAAAGTCTCATCCACAAATCTCACTCTCTTTATCAGACAGTAGGTACGCAGCTGTTCAAAGTCTTGGCCACAGAACTTCTCTGGATTGTTAAGAGATCCTTGATCTTCTTGCCTCTGACGATCCCTCATAATGTTCAGACAGACTCCAGGGGGAGGCATTATTGCTTCTCAAGTCTGTGGAGTTAAAATAGGAAGAGTAAAGCTAAAGATGAACATGTGATCTTTTGGCATTTCATCTTTTAATCTAGCATCAAGGAAATAAGTCGGGTTTTATTTTCCTGTTTGGCATTATGAAGCTAGCTGAGGAATATTTCTTTGTTAATTGTATTTTGAGGATACATATCACAAATGTATGATCTTCGTTGTTGTCTGATGTGTGAGTTTGCTTGCCAGGGTTAATTTAATTCAATTATGTTAAGGCAGGTAAGTCATGGACTGGCATTATGTTATTTCTAAAGGCAAAATGTTTCAATTTGTCATAAAAAATCTAATGATTAAAATCTATTATTTATTAATAAATCTAATTATTCATTAAATCAAAAGTTTTATCTTGCTTAGATGCCTTAATGGCATTCTATGAAGAGTTTTAGGGTTTAAGATGTCATCAAACATTCCACTGTAGAACTAAAACATAAAATCACACTTGCTTCAAACTTACTGCTCTCAATGAAACATTTTTTCAACACTTTTTCTCAAATATTGAGCCCAGGTCAGAAATAATTTTGAAACATGTGAGACCTAGAGATATATACTGTACTACAGCTGTTATACAGAATGTGACAGTATGTGAATGATATTAAACATAAAGTCATTGTGACATTGTGTAGTATATTAGAGTTTTTAATAGCTAAGTTATGACTGGAGTCGGGTGTTGTCTTGTTTTCTGCTTGTGACTCCACTGTTGCAGCCCTTACCAGAAATAAGTCTAGGTAGAATGGGAATAAGATTTCTTATATAGTAAATGATGGATGGATACCTAATTTAATCAGAAACAAAAAAAAGACATACTGTAAATTGCAAATGTTAACCATTATAATGCAATGCTTTTGTTTATTTACAGTATATACAATACATTTTTACAGGTCTCTAACCTAACCTGGTAACCTAAAGTAAACTTGCTAACTGAATAGACCATATGGATTCTGTTCGATTAGGAACAATTCAATTGTTAGGACTAACTTCAAACTTATCATAAGAACATATGAATGTTTACAAATGACCATTTTGTATTTAATAGCTTATTGATCTATCTCATCCAGTTGTTTTTTTTAAGGAACCTTGGGTTTCTGTGTTTAAAAACATGGCAAAGTAACTTTTTCCATATTCTTACAATCCTTTGGGTAAAGAAGTAGTTCCCATTTAAATGCAATTCCACGTAGTTTTCACTTGTGTCGTCTAGTTTGTGTTTCACTATTCATTCTGACGAAGTGTGTCTCAATGCCTTTAAGAATTTTGAATACTTGTCTCTCTGTTTAAGACTCAGTTCTTTCCCCTTGTGATTAAAATCCAGAATATACTGTACAGTACCTAGTTGCACTTATCTGTTTCCAGAGCACCAATATCTTTTCTGTAATGCAGGAACCAATTTCAGTAAGTTCAAAATATTCTAAATGAGACTCTACTAGTACATAATACATTTTTAAAATAACACCCCTTTTAATAAAATGAGGTAAAGTTCCAAGAAAAACTCCTATGTAAAACAAAAACATTAGAACAAAATAAGACCAAAAAAAAGACTACTTTTCAGTTGGAAGACCTGAAGAATTGAAAGGACAAAATATTTTAAGCTATTATTAACTACCAATAAACAAGTTCACAGCTGATTAGTCAGTATTAATAATATTGCATGACAGCACTTTCTACCCTGCCTTGTGCCCGTTGCCTGCTGGGAAAGGCTCCGGTTCAAGGCGGATTTGTGGATTGATCAGTTGAAAGTATTATCCATCCACCCATTTTCTAACCACTTCTTCTGATTCACAGAAACATATGTCTGACTATTACCTAAACTCTATTCAGCATCTATTACAACTAAAACACTTTTTTTAACTATTTTTGAATAGTGAGCTCTGAAATTGTTTGAGCCTGACCACTTTGAAGTCCTGCAGGATGAACCGGCACTGGGAAAGTACCTGCCCTCAGTATAACTGTGTTCTAGGTCTACAAGATAATTAGGAGGAAACAGATGGCATTGCCGTGATAAAGCTGTGTAACAGAATGACAAGACCTAGCTAGCAAAGTAAACACTTTCTAAGAAAGTCTATACACTGCTCCATTTTCTTTCTCTCATATATAAGTAATATACACTGATTCTCTTAGTAGCATATCAGTAAATTGTCTAGAAAATTGTTCCGTAAAAGTGAAGGCTAATTACTGCAGTTGTCAGTTTACATCTGCATTATTAGTATCCTAATTTCTGTCACTTAATGAAATTATAATTAAATCATCAACAATAAAAGTGAGCATTTAAATATATATATATGCTATATTGATAATAAATATATAACATACTTTACATTTTCCATTGCATCAAAACTTCTCAGCTTCTGAAAACATTGTTTTTGTCTGAATGATAATCAGAAAGAATACAAAAGCCTTACCTGCTTATGCGTAACAGGAATCTGATAAACTCTGAGCAGGGCTTCACCCACCCGTGACCAACAATGTAAAAAAGGTACTTGTGTCTGTCTTCACTGTGCCTTCAGATCTTTAAATGCTTATCAGACAGTCAAAATTGTTAGCAAGACATTATCTACATGAAAACGTAACTCTTGACTGAAGTCTGTTTCCTAGGTTTCTGGCAGAGCACTCTAAAGGCGACTCCTCCCACATGCTCTTCACAATTTTAAAACAGGTTGGTTTAGTTTTTTGTAACATAATATATTAGCTCACCTTAACTTTGTTCTTTAACCTGTGGCTATGAAAGTCATTTCCCCTCTCACTACACACATTCATGTTACACCTTACTTTCACTCATGTACTATGTACTTTATATAAATTGTCTAGAAGACAAAGTATCCACAAATCTATAATATATAAATTGAGACAATTAGATACAACAGAACTGAGAGCAAGTTTACAATTATCATCAAAACACAGACAGCCAGGTTCAGAAATAATTTTTATACCCAAGGGGTGAGTGTCACAAATAACTAATAGCTTATTGCAAAGTCACTACCTGATTGACTATGATCTGTTATGACAGACTGTTGAATGTTGTATTTTCTGCACTGTCTACTGCACACTATTGTTTACTATTGTCAAATATTTACTATTGTTTAATATTGTATGTTGTTTTTCAATACTTTGTTGTATATTCCACTCTGTGTTATATTGTATATTGGATGATACTGTCTTTTTGCACTACTTTCTTACTATTTTTTATATTGTCTTCACCTGTTGGTAGACTAAGGGAACAAACACGAATAAGAATTCCAATGTACTTGTTGCAAATGGCAAATAACTTTTGAACTTGAACTAATATTTTTCCTAAATAAAAAAATCAATTACAGTTTAACCAAAAGTAAAACAAAAGGGAAATATACAAATAATTTATTTCAGATTCAACAAATGGTTTAGAATTCAAGGACATATTGAACATGTTCGAATTATTTCACTTTGTAGGTTACCACAGGGCAGATAATGGTCAGATATATCTTTACCCTCCACGACAAAAGTCTGGTCTTCATCAGGTCCTGCACGCTAAAGTAGCATCGATTTCCTGCATTGATTCTCCCTCTAATTTCCAGACTGATTTAGTTTTTCCTCAGAGATCAGCGAACCCAGGTATTTAAAAGTACCGACTTTCTCGAACTGGTAGCCCCGGATTTCGAGCATCGCCGGTGATGGTGCCCTTCCTGGTCATCACCATGTATTTGGTATTCGCCATATTGATGGTCAACCCAACCCTGGTTGATGCTTCTTCCAGCTGAATAAAGTTTTCTTTAAGGTTTCGGACGTTCCTACCCAACAAATCGACGTCATCCGCATAGGCTAAATACTGCCCCAATCTATTCAGTAATGTTCCTCCTCTGTTGATATCTATGTTCCGTATCACTAGTTCTAGAACTAAGTTAAATAGTAAGGACGAGAGTGTATCTCCTTGTCTAAGGCTTCGTCTCACCTGAAACTTGCGTGATACCTGGTTCTGCACCTTCACCTTACCACTTGTTTTGGTCACGGTCATCTTTACTAGCCTGATCAACTCCTAGCTGTCCTAGCATCTGGTACAAGTATGCTCTATCAACACAACGCTTGTAATCTATGAATAGTTGATGGACATCAGTGTTATATTCAAAGCACTTCTTTAAAATGCATCTGATAGTGAATACATGATCCGTCATTGACCGATTACATCGAAACTCACACTGGTAGTCTCCAAGGACTTGCGTAGCATGGGCTTCTAAACAACTGTCTAGTACTTTCTAGAAAACCTTATACACAACTTTCAGCAGGGAGATCCCGTAGTAATTCGAGCAGTCTAGTTTTGACCCCTTTTTGCGAATGGGGCAAATGAGGGCAACGCTCCATTCATCCGACATATTTCCTTCCACCCATATCCTGCTTATTAGCTTGTATAAGCTGTGAACTGTTTCCACTTTAAACAAACATTAACATCACAGTTTTCTTTTCATGTGCTCCCATTAAGTAAGATAGAAGAAGGAGCTAATAATATTCTTGTTTCTAGTAATCTAACTTTGGTACCATAAAGTGTGTATACATTCTCACCCTTCAGCACAGAACAGTGTTGGTGTGGTATTATTATAGTTGTGCGGCTATCAAATGGCTTGGTAATTATAATTGTTGCTTTAATTGCTAACACAGAGCATTAACTGATAAAACTTTAAAACACCATTTTATTGTGTTACATGATTGGTGTTATAAAACTGAGTCTGTATCAACCATTTCTCATATTCTCATAAAAGCGTGTACTCTATGTCATGGGTTCACTATCCCTATAAGAAGAAGGTCAGATAAGGATTTTTTTTAAAAGCAGAGTCCTATATGAAGCAGTAAAAAGACAAAATGAATCATTAACTTTCAAACATATGTATGTGTCAATAATAAAACTGGAAAAAGAAACTGAAATCTTCATGAAGGTGAAAGTCCAAAATATACTGTTTAAAGAATATACCTAGTAATTCAGAAAGCAAAACAGAAAAAAGCACTTGAGATTATACAAATAGCCTTTTCCATTATAAAAATGCATAATAAAACTTCCATATCTATATACAGTAAGTGATAAGAAAGTTGCATGTTCTCAAGATACTAGAAATGAGAATGTTGTACCACACAGTATATGATATTATAAAGAAGCACAAAGTCAAAACTACAACCATGCTTCTGATTAACTGGGGAATTTTAATGTAGAGAAGGTAACTCCAGTCATTTTTTAGGATTAAGAAGATACTAAATATAATTAGAATAGTCATTAATCAGGAATATCATAAAGTACTCCCAGGTGGCAATAGTAACTAATTATGAGTACATTACTTAATTAGAGTGCTAATTACTAATGACAGTTAAAGTGTAACTGTTAGGCTACAGTGCTAACAACAATAATGGTTGTTTTTTCCAATATTGTAATAACGCTAAGCACACAGCCACACTGAACCCCAAATGTCTTGCACATGAAAGATCTGAAACTTGTTTTGCTGAATATGTAGTAGGAAGCTCTTGACAGAAGTGTGAATAGAAAATAATTTTACTTGCAAAAATATGATCTGGGGGATTTGGGCTGAGCTGACAAGAACTGATGGAAATGATCTGTTAAGATGTGTGTGATAGTTCCTAGTGTGTGTGTGGCTTTAAATGTGTTTTCAAAGGGGGCTTTATGGCAAGAGGAGTTTGCAGCATACTGTAAGTATAATCCTTATGGCTGACATACATGAAATACTGTATACATGTAATACTGTTAATCAGTAACATATATATATAGTAGGACAAAACATTTTAACACCACAATTTAATGAAAGTGTTAATTTATCAGAATCCTTTTCACAAACTGGTTAACCAGCTTTTTGTATTATAAAATCATCCACAAGACCGAAGGAAGTACTTTTAAATGGAATGAACGGTAATTCTGTGAAAAACGATATATAGGTCAGCTGCCAAGAATAATTATATTGTCAAACAGTTTTTTTAAGCTTAGTGACTAAGATAAAACATTTTTTCAGAGTTAAAAATTCTATACCGATAAGGTGTATTAATTCCAAGGCAGGTGTTTTTCCTGTGAGCTCTTTCTAAAGCAACTGCCTCATGTTTGGAGCCTGACTACTGTATGTCCTGAAAACTATGTCAGTCCATTACAAGCCAGATGCACAACAATAATTGCCAGACCTTATACAGTAGTTGTTTATATTTTGATGGTTTTCAGGCCAAGCTATATGTACTGTAAATGAAAAACAGAATATCAAAGTATAGGAAATAGTACATAATTGTTTACAACATGTGCCTCAGTATCATTCCACCTTTCACATAACCCATACATAACCCATCAATTTCCCTACGGGATTAATAAAGTATTATCTATCTATCTATACATCTCCTGTGAATATATAATAATATACATAATGTGGTTATAAAACATGTTACACTACTGAAGGACAGATTAAAAATCCATTACTTTGAAAAAATACATCTCTCAAAAGTTTTTTTTCTTTCAAGAATTAATTATTAAATAATAAGAGGCAGCTGACATCTTTGTCAATGATCACATTTGTGACACAATCAAAAGGGATCACCTAGTTTGGCACATGAGGGCCCATGGCCCTGGTCAGTAGACAGAAAGGCAGAAGAGTCTCTAACACTTCTCTACTCTACTGCTGTGAATGAGTTAACATATCCAGTTTGCTTTGTAACAGGATTACCCTTTATCCTGTTTTTTCCTTTGTTTTCTTTATGGCTCATACTGGATTGGCAGAGTTATAGTTTTTATACGTATTATGTACACAGAAAAGGGATCTGATTTTCTATCAGTAAAACCTCTCCTATTGTATTTACTGTGTCACATTATTTTTTAATCTTCTTCTAGTCTAGCTATTGCATCTGAGTGTTACACACTGCAAATATTAATGTCCCCGAGCCTTACAGTATGTTATTTTGTTATATCTGACTGCACCGGCTTTAGCTGATGGAAATTTACAAAAGCACTCCATAGTGTGTTATCACTCATATGTTATTCACTAACATCATATGCTATCATGGTCAAACAAACACTAATGTTTGAGATTGACTAAAATTCAAAAAATGTTGTTTGCCTTGAATTCATAGACTGAGTTTCTGTTAATTGATGATAAAAATACTAAATATGAGTGACTGCTTACACTACAATTTAGAAAATATGGAAGCCCGTTTCCGCCAGGGAGTAAAAAAAAAACGCACTATGGTATCTCAGAATTGCGACTTAGTAAGTCAGAATTGCGACTTAGTATCTCAGAATTGCGACTTAGCAACTCAGAATTGCGACTTAGCAACTCAGAATTCCGACTAAGTATCTCAGAATTGCGACTTAGCAACTCAGAATTCCGACTTAGTATCTCAGAATTCCGACTTAGCAACTCAGAATTGCGACTTAGCAACTCAGAATTGCGACAGCAACTCAGAATTCCGACTTAGTAACTCAGAATTCCGACTTTATATCTCACATTTGCGACTTCGAAATAACCCATATTTCATTGTCTGTCCTTTTGTTATTGTAAAGGATTCGGGTTCTAGGGCTTGTGCCCTCGCCGCTCCCACCCTAGTTCGTGCCTCACTGCATTGGCTCGAACCCAGGTCTACGCAATTCTGAGTTGCTAAGTCGCAATTCTGAGTTGCTAAGTCACAATTCTGAGATACTAAGTCGCAATTCTGAGTTACTAAGTCGGAATTCTGAGATACCATAGCGTGTTTTTTTTTTTACTCCCTGGTGGAAACGGGCTTACATAAGAAAAATATATATTTACAGTATGTTTTATTATGTATGGTGTGTATATAAGAGGTGGAACAGAACTGTATGTTCTGCCCATGTTCATGTGTATTTCCTCCAGGTGATCTAGTTTCCTCCCACAGTTCAAAGACATTTTGGTAGGTTAATTGGCTTCTGGGAAAATTACCCTAATGTGAATGTGTACGTATTTGTGACTGTGTCTTGTGATGGACTGGCGTCCTGCCCAGGGTGTATATTGTCTTGCACCAGTTGCCTGCCAGGATAGGCTCCTGCTCCCCAGTAACCATGAATTTGATGAAGGTGTTAGAAAATGGATGGATGGTGTGTATAAGGAGTTTTAATGTCCTTTTAACAAAAGAGTTTCTGTATTGAACTGAAATGATTTTACTAAGCCACTTGCGGTCACACATTGTAATGTTCATGAGAAATAGATAGATACTTTATTGATCCTGTGAGGGAAATTGCAGTGCAACAGCAGCTTAACACAGACACCACAGCCACATTGTAACGAATGATGCAATAATAATAATACAATACATACAACACAATCAGTACAGTGAGAAGTGCACTAAGAAGAGTTACTCACAGTCCAGAACACACAAAGAACAAACCAGAACAGAACAGTACACAAGTCGTATTGCACAATATGAATATAAATATAAATGTATTGCACAGGTCCCTGGCATATATTGCACAAAAACTGTGTAAACGGGAAAAGAAAAAGAACAGATGTATCAGTTTACTGTTCAGTCCAGAAACAGGTCACTGTCAATGTTGCCTCTGCCCAGACGCAAGGTGGATGCATTGTACAGTCTTATGACAGAAGGCAAGAATGACCTCCTGTAGCGCTCCCTGTCGCACCGTGGATGGATCAGTCTATTGCTGAACGTGCTCTTCATTTCTACAAGCATGTCATAGAGGGGATGGGAGACGTTGTCCATGATGGCCTCTAGTTTGGACACCATTCTCCTCTCAGCCACTACCTCCAGGGGGTCCAGGTCAGACCCAGTGACAGAGCTGGCTCTCCTGATGAGCTTGTTCAGCCTGTTAGAATCCCCTGCTCTAATCCCAGAGCCCCAGCGTACCACCGTGTAGAAAATGGCGCTCGCCACCACCGGCTGATAGAACATATGTAGCATCTTACTACACACATTGAAGGACCTGAGACTCCTCAAGAAGTAAAGTCAGCTCTGACCCTTCTTGTAAATGGCCTCGATGTTCTTAGACCATTCCAGTCTATCGTCGATGTGCACTCCCAGGTACTTGTACGAGTCCACCATCTCCACGCCACTCCCAGGGATGTAGACAGGAGTAGATTTGACCTTTATCCTCCTGAAATCTACCACCAGTTCCTTCGTCTTTGTTACATTCAATTGCAGGTGGTTCTCCCCACACCACTCCACAAAGCTGCTGACCAGTCCTCTGTACTCTTCCTTCTGCCCACCCTTGATACATTCCACAATTGCAGAGTCATCTGAGAACTTCTGCAGGTGGCATGACTTTGAATTGTATTTAAATTCAATTCAATTCAATTCAACTTTATTGTCATTAAACTTACACAGGTGCATAGTATAATGAAAAGTGTTTCTCATTAGTCACTCAGGTGCAGTATATAAATAGGACAGAAGATAAGACAATAGACAGTAACACAATAGCAATAACAGTAACATGTAATAACATAACATAAATAACATGTAATCAAGTAATCGTAAATAATGTGACAAAAAAACATAAGAATAACAAACAAAAAGCACCATTGTTTGAGAGCTAATGAAGCCGCTGCGTCCATGCGCGCCGCCATCTTGTAGGGGGGTCCGAGGTCCGAGGTATAGAGGGTGAAGAGGAACGGAGAAAGAACAGTCTCCTGAGGAGCCCCTGTGTTACTTACTACCTGTTCAGACACACAGTTCTGAAGTCTCACAGACTGTGGTCTGCCTGTCAGGTTAGTCAGTGAGCTACGAGATCATGGAGGCATCGACTTGCATCTCCTCCAGCTTCCTCCTTAGAAGTAAGGGCTGGATGGTATTGAAGGCACTGGAGAAGTCGAAAAACATAATCCTTGCGGTGTTGCCGGCCTTGTCCAGGTGTGAGTAGGCCCTTTGCAGCATGTAGATGATTGCATCCTCCACACCAACACTGGGCTGGTAGGCGAACTGTAGGGTGTCCAGTGATGAGCTAACCAGGGGTCTCAGGTGGGATAAGACCAGCCTCTCCACTGTCTCCATGATGTGAGAAGTCAGTGCAACTGGTCTGTAGTCATTGAGGACAGAGGTGTGCCCTTTCTTTGGTACCGGGACCAGGCATGATGTCTTCCAGAGCACAGGGACTTTCTCCAAGCGCAGGCTAAGGTTGAACAGTCGCTGGAGCACTCCGCTCAGCTGATCAGCACAAGCCCTCAGAACAGACGTCATCTGGTCCTGTGGCCTTACCCTGGTGCAGCCTCTTCAGCTCCCTCTTCACCTGGTCAGCCGTGATGGTCAGCCTGGCCTGGGGGATGGTGCTCATAGCGCTTTCAGTGCTGCAAGTGTTAATGGCAGAGGTGTTCGAGAGTGGCAGCTGTGGGGGATGGGGAGGGTGAGTAGCTGTTGGGAGTTGTAGCTGTAGGCGGCTAGATTGTGGGGGGATGGTGGAGGTGTCGCAGCTGTGAAGGGTTAGGGAGCGTGTGGCTGTGGGGGGATGGGTGTTGAGCCACAGAGGGCCCTGAATCAAACCTGTTAAAAAACTGGTTCAACTCGTTGGCCATCTCCAGGTTCCCCTCCATTGCACCCCCAGCCTGTTTGAAGCCAGTGATCTCTCTCATGCTGCTCCATACGTCCCTCACCTTATTCCTTTGCAGCTTGCCCTCTACCTTCCTCCTGTAGGCGTCCTTGCTCTCTCTTAACTTCTGCTTTAGTCCCCTCTGTACATGCTTGACCTCTTCCTTATCCCCCCCTCCTAAAGGCTTTCTTCTTGTCATTCAGAAAAGCCTTCAGGTTGCTGGTGATCCAGGGTTTGTTATTGGAAAAGCAGTGTACGTCTTTGGTGGGGATGGTGTTGTCTACGCAGAAGTTAATGTAGTCATTGAAAATGAAATAACATGATTCATTTTGCTCTGAGACAATAACCATTGTACATTGCGTGGGAAAATTGCAGTGTGAAAACAGTGACATTTTGATTGGCATTTTGCTTCGGTTGAGACACGTATGAGATCGTTTCTCAACATTTGTGTTTACATAATGTGTCTTGTTACAGAATAAAAATTTACCCAAAATAATTCTACCTCTTAAACAAATTGCAATAACTGCATTATTTTAGTATTTCCCATCCCTTTATTTACACGTAACAAGCCACTAAAAATGTAATATATAATGAATGACGCCGAGTATGCTTAAATTTGGCTTTATTTATTTGATTTGAGTAAGTTTGATGTTGTTGTTGAAACTGATACCCTTACTTCCTACAGGAGAGAATTGAATAAGGTCTTTGAATCAATTAACTATTGAAAAAAACACTCTAAAATCTGAATCTCAGATTTGGAAATAAGTGTATTATGGCATAAAATGTTACCAGAAATATAAACATGAGATTTTCTCAGATAGGTTATGTGTTTTTTGGAGTACATTATATATGTGTATTTTCATTTTCTAGCAATTATATTCTTCTCTGCAGTATAGAGAACATGTTGAGACATATCTATCCATCCATCCATTTTGTAACTACCTAACTATCCAGCGAGGTAGCGATGGAACTGGAGCCTATCCCAGAAAGCAACAGGACTGCAGGTGTGATAGGAGCTGCTACTGTGCCTTGCCAGGAAATACAAAGAGACAGCCTTAGAAAGTTATTCTTGTGATACAAGGAAATGAAAGGCTGCTTAAACCAAAAAAAATATGCAGTCAAAATGTTTAGTAGGAAGGTGAATTACCACAATCTTGCACCTAAAAAAGAAAACATTATCTGGGTTTACATGCACTTTACAAACTCCAACTTGATGAGAAAACAAAGAAGAATGTACAGTATAAGTCATATACATTGCTCAAGCCGCAAGAGGCATGAGCTGCAATTTGGTGATTTGCCACTTCAAAATGGACTATGGACTGTGTACATCAGTTACATATCTTCCTGACTGACCTATTTCAGGTCATAACTCTTAGCCATCTCTATAGAATCCTGTCCACACCTACTCATCATAAAATAATTAGTGAACTAAAAAGACCCAGAGAATAACATAAATCAATTAAGCCAAGCTAACAGCTAGAACAATACTTTAAATACTGTATATGTGTGTGTGTATGAGGCAATTGCTACAGCGTATCAAAGTGTCTAAGCCTAGCAGACTGTGTGTGATCTTGTGTATATAGCATATCATGTCCCAATGACAACTTCTGGGATCACCGGTGGAAATACGTCAGCACGGTAACAGCTATGGATGCCAACACTTCAGCATAGTGGGAAATGCATCAAACCAATTATAAGCATCAGGGAGCCCTACACAGGTAGCGCCATGACTGAAAATCAAAAGGTTGCATAACTACAGATTACAGAAATATCAGCCCCTAGAATAATGGGAGGGGCTTAGTTTTCTGGTGATTCCTGGTTCTGTGTCTTATTTTGTTATAAACAAACACAAGCTATAGGCTCCAGGCCACAGCTACCCTGAATTAGATTAGCATTTATTGAAAGTGATGTGATGTAGTGTGAACAATGAAGAGGAAATGTGGTTTGTGTAAGGTAACAAACTTGGCAGCTGTATTACAATTGTGTGAGGGACATTCAGTACTAAAGCTTGGAATCAGCTTGTTATTGAAAGCAGTTTTACATACTGTTATATTGTTACTTTGTATAGACCATGTTTTCAGATGTGTGCTCCACCCATTGTTCAGGAAAAATCCATGTCAATATAATCTTCTAAGCTTTCGACATGATAGTGCTTGCCCCTCAAATCCTTCTGCGTCATTCTGATATCAGTGTGATGCACTGGACCATTACCATGTCTTATTCAAATGAACTTGTGTTAGAGAAGTTTGGTAGATATATACAGTATGTCAACAGCCAATTAATTTCACTGATCCAGTAGTTGTTTACCAGTTTTTCTATTTGTGCTTGTCATGTGTATCAGTGTATATTTTGCATCTATTGTTGATACATTTCTTACATAATGTGGAGCACTCATGTACGTATTTGAACAAAGCGTACTGCTGTTTCTTTACGTTATCCCTATTTCAGGCTTTACAAAACTAAATTTTCTTTTAATTTTTAACAATACTTGTCCTGACATGCGATTGTGTCTATATGTTTCGGTTCCAGCTCGGCTGTTATTTAATTATACTTACTGGACCTTTAATTGACTATTTTTAAAATCAATTCAGCTCTTAGATAGTAGGATAAGGGTTAAAAACTAGTATGCAGTCTGTGCCAAATGGAGTTTCAGAGCTCTATTATTTAGTTTTAGTATTGAAGTAAAATTTACTGAATGATTCTGTACATTACCAAGAAGGCTTATTAGTGGAGTTTGTGACTGTGTTTTTGTGCCTCATTAATTGATAATCAATTAGATATAATCTGTGTCTCCAACCCTCTTGGAAGTTCAAATTCAGTCGATTTTTATACAGTAAATAGCCTTTAAATTCCCAGTTTCTAAAAGCCTAAAACAAGCAGCTGTAATGATGAACCATTAAACAGGTAGAATGTTCAATTACGTAATTTAGTAACCATTTGGAATAAAAATCTGAATATCCCTGAGGATCAGTGTTCTCGTTTTTTGAACTAATACTTGCTTAATTGATAAAGTTTTCCACCCATGTGAACATTGTTACTGAAACTATAACCTGAATATGGAAAATGGTTAAAATAACATTTAGTAAGTTAAGATATAACTAATTAAGAGCTCAGTTGGCATAACAAATAGAAGAAAAGACATTTCGGGAACAAAACTGTACACTGTTGTAACATAATGTGTATAATAACCTGCATAATATTTAACACAATAGTATGTAAAGTAGATATAATTTCTTATGGAACAAGTACTAGGTTTATTCCATGCTGAAAAAAAGAAGAAAGAGAGCACAACGTTTCGGCCGTGGAGCCTTCTTCAGGTGTGAGAGAGAAACTTCCAATGAATGGAGAAAATTTAAAAGAACAGTAGTCTGTCGTTAAGAGAAGGGAGAATGTGTGATCCTAGCTGCAGAATCATTTTGGTTTCGGTGGTCTTTCTGATGTATGAGTTCGGAAAACCGTCTTTGAGAACACAGACGGAGAGATTAGAGTGGTCGTGGCCGTCAGAGGTGAAATGAGAAACAATGGGCTTGGAGAGATCTTTAATCTTCACAGCCCTGATGTGTTCTCTGAAGCGGTCTCCGAGTCTCCTTCCTGTTTCTCCAATGTAGATGGCTGGGCATTTACTACAAGAGATACAGTAAATAAGGTTGCTGGAGGTACAAGGTACCCATTCTGACTTCACACCTCTTGATTGGCCTCTCTTTCTGTCCCCTGCTCCCTCCTCTCACTCCTCCTCCCTCCCAACCTTTGTTCTCCCGCTACTTTACCTTTGCCTACTGCCCTGTCTCTCTCACACCTGAAGAAGGCTCCACGGCCGAAATGTTGTGTTCTCTTTCTTCTTTTTTTCAGCATGGAATAAACCTATTACTTGTTCCTTTGCAGCCTACGCATGCTGACGCAGCTACCCACCTGAACTATAATTTCTTATGATTTATTTTGTGTATATATAGAGAGATTCCATATTAACTGGAATTTAGCATACACTTAGGAATTAATTATTATTAATTAATATATTTTTGGATTCTTTATGCTTCTCTTTCTCTGAACTGCAATACTTACAGTATGTTGTACCTGAAATGGCTGATTGTTCAAGATTAATGACATTCAGCATATGACCACTAGATGGTATTTTAGCCGTATTTAATCTGTCGAAAGCGAAGGTAAGGTAACATGGTTCAGTTTCTGAGAGGGCACAGGCGCAGATGTACGTGCAGGTCCATGCAATGACAGGAAGTATTGCTACAGTAGGTAGTATTACATCGAATTACTTACGTTTTCAAAGAATGGTATCATGATTAATACTTAATCACAGCATTTATGTCTTCCACCATCACTGGAAGACATAAGTGCTGACATTTCTAATCACCTACAGTTTTTTTTTCCTTTTAATTGCAAACACCAACTTTCCCTCTATAGAAAGATTTATTATGAGAGCAATTGAAAGCTCAGCACTTGTTGCGCTGTTGTTTTTTTTGCCAAAAAGTCCCCACAGAGTGGAGCCCTTGCACAGAAAAGAGAAACTGCAGGGCTGCGAGATGTCTTCGTGTTTGGCCTTTGTTGTTTTTAATGTACAGTGCCATGATTAAGGATACATAGTCATTGAGACATACAATAGAAACTCTCAGCTACAAGAGTAGGGCTGTAACTGTATTCCTCACAGCTGCCCTAAAACTAGATACAATATTGAAGTTCTGATTCTCTTAAATAGTGCTTGATTTTGCCTGTTTCATATAATCTATTCTTATTCTCTGTTATTTCCGTGACAGCTTTTGTCCATCATGTAACACATCATCAATGGTTAATACCTGCTTATATAATTAGTTTGGTTTAAGCAATCAGCTTTGAAATGAAAAATGAAGGGGAATGATCTCTGAAAAAAGAAAGGAAACCTAACCATCTAAAGCCCCTGACTTCCCAGCTTGGAGTAGTTTGTATGGTTTGAGTAGTATTATCATTTCCATGTAATTTTTCTATTGCAAAATCTTACAGTCAAATGGGTTCATGTAATATTTTTATTTGGTTTATAAAGTTTAAGCCTTTGGATATATTCCAGTGCTTTCTTTTTCTGCACTACTTTGATCTCCTTGAATCACTGAACTTAAAAGTTTATTTCTTCAAAAGGACATATTATCACCCCTCCACTATTAAACATAAAAGTAAGTTTACAGTATGAAATTGTGAAAGCTACAAAATAACCTTACAAACCCCAATTTTACTACAAATTACAAATATTAATTAATAGAGTTATGCATGTTGATTGGATGTTAGAATGTTTTCCAAAGTAAAAGCTTAATGTTACCTGTGTCCACTTCAGACTGAGTCTTGAGCACATACTGTACGTGGAAGCTGTCTTAAACAGAGATAGAATATATTCCAGGTACGTAAGGTTCCAGAAACTATTTTTACTGGTTTTTCACTTATTTTTGTTTCTTCAGATAATGAGCAGTAATGCTATGACAATCTTAATAATAATAATAATAATAATAATAATAATAATAATAATAATACCAAACCATCTTAAAAAGGAAAATAAGCAAGAGCATTAAAATTATGTATTACAAAATCCAACATGTAGCGGTCTATTTTTTGTAAGAAAGCTATTATGGCCACTGTACTTTGAACTGTTTAAGTTGAACAAAAGAAAACCTAACAAGTAAGGAATTTCTGGAGTGGTTCACTGGTGCAAATATTTTCTATGGGGGGAAACCACATTTTCTTTTATTTCTGCAAAAATGGCTAACCTGTTTTAGGCTATGCATGTCAAATGTCAATATCATACCCACATTTCTCTTAATTGTCATGCTCCTGGAAGAAAAGGAGGCATTTCTGATACAATAATCTCAATTTGCTCTCTTCCCCTGTGTGGATTTCTTTTGTTGCCATAGCAGCACTTTCTCAAACTCATTAGCTTTTCTTCCAAATGTACACATGCCTCATTTCATTACAAATAACCATGCATGGAAACTGGGCTTGTTTGGGTTATTTCTACTGAAATCCGTCAGGCTACTTATGAAAACTGTAAAATAAAATACATTTAAATGTGAAAATAATTTTGTGCTTTTCGGACTATATTAGAGTGGTGAAGGGTATAGGCTACTTAATGATTTTATTCTTTTATTTTCTACACTTTACAAGTTCAAAGCCTCATTTTATATTGGCTCCTGTGGTTGCTGTCTGATCTAAAATCTTAAGCGATTTGACTCCTTCAGGGTAATTTGCAACCAGTATGTTTCATTATAAATATCTGAAAAAGGTGATTTGTGCAACTGTTCTGTTTACATATGGCTTTCCCCTGAGCCTCCCTTCTCTTTTGTGTGTTGTTAAGACCCTTCCTGAGTTTACAAGGTAAAAAAAGGGCAATCCAGCTCTCTCCCACAGCAGGAAAACTACAGGGCGGCCTTTAACTGCCTTGGAGCTGTGCCAGGTGTGTTGTGCTGAAGCATGTGTGTCTTTCTCAATAGAATGCACTGAGCAGAATTCCTGTGTGAGCCTTCTTCACTGCTGGAGGCCACAGTGTTTGCCGCAAAATTCTTGGCTCATCAAGTTTTTGGAAAAGATTGGACCCTACATTTCATAAAATATGCCAGCTTGACTTTGGAGATGAAAGTCTTAACATACCTCTCGAAAGCTGGGACTTTCAATAGTACTGTATATTGATTGTTCACTGATTTAACCTGCCCACAGTAGAACTATATTCCATGACTGGCTCATCATCAAGAATGCTGAAAGTCGTCCAGCTGTGGTCCAGCTGAGGTCCAACTTGATTCCTGGAAGAGGAGCTGCTGGATCCACACCTGTAGATGAACCCTCCACTCACAGGCCCTTGAGTTTAGAGAAAGGCCTGCCTCACCAAATCTGCCAAGTATAACAAGGGTGGAAACCACAAAGACTCAACAGCTGTCTTAAAACTCACAATGTTTAAGAAAACCTAGCAAAATATATCCAATTTCCAGCCCTTTAAGAAAGCAGAAGCTTCAAAATACAACATGAAATGGATTGTTCAAATATATGGGGAGCTCTGCTTGAGTACTGTTGGAGCATTTTCATGTAAAGACTTTTACTCCATAAGACAACAGCCTTGAGAGGGTTCAAAATCACTGACTGGAATGGAAAATGAAAGTCCATGGATGCAACACAAGATTTTTAATGTGAATTGAATGGGTGTATTTTAACTATTTTGAAGATATTGATGCTTTAAATACTCAGATTAGATCTTTATCCCCAGCATTTCAGACAGGCATCCATTACATATCCCACTTCTGGTATGCTCATTGTGATTAAAGTTTGCTTTCACTAAGATAGCTAAAGGCTTATAATATGTGCTACAAATGAAAAAACTGTGGTGCCTATGAATTATATCACACCATCTCAATTGACTAGAAAGCAATAACAATATTTTGATTGCGTCTCATTTCTTATAGGTTTTCGAGTTGAAAAGATACATATTTACAAGACATTTTCTTACAGTGAAACTACACTTAGCATCAAGTAGCTGAAAACAGTAATTTTAATTGAAAAACACAAAACCTCAAGAAAACAGCCTTAATCGTAGTGACTGAATAAACCAGAGCCATGACCTGGAACAAAAAGTTTTTGTTACCTAAATCACAACTGAATGGGGGAAAATTTTGAATGGTTACAAATGTCTGCCTACTATGCACCTAAACATGACATGAAATAAAAATATAATTTATATACAGTATCTACTCATTTATGCTCCATAGTAACAGAAGAATCAAGATAAATAATCCAAATGTATTTTTCTGATTCTAAACTTGCAGTGACTGTTTCTGTATTAAGCAATGCTGGAGAGTGGGAATGTTTAAGATATCAATTAAACTTGAATCTGCATGGCACCCATGCTAAAACTGGTCAAGTTCCACTGGCATATCAAGTATTCTTTCTCCACAGTATTGGTTTCATTCTCTCACAATTTTGCTTTCTCTCTGAAACTTGTAATGCTGTGGATTTATTTAGTTAATATTTTATTATTCATGATACTGGTATTGGGTATATTAGAATAATAATTCAATCCACTCAGAGCGCTTTATAAAGTAATGGGGACTCCCCCACCACCAATGTGTAGCACCTACAGTACCTGTATGATGTAACGGCAGCCAAAGCGTGCCAGTACACTTACCACACATCAGCTAACAGTGGGGAGGAGAACAGAGTAATGAAGCCAGTTCATTTATGCCAGCAGCCATATCACCCTGCAACTCATACCTAGCAACCCACTGAAGCTAAGCAGGTGTGAGGCTGGCCAGTACCTGGATGGAGGACCTCCTGGGAAAAACTAAGGTTGCTGCTGGAAGAGGTGTTAGTGGGGCCAGCAGGGGGTGCTCACCCTGTGGTCTGTGTGGGTCCTAATGCCCCAGTATAGTGATGGGGACACTATACTGTAAACAGGTGCCGTCCTTTGGATGAGATGTAAAACCGAGGTCCTGACTCATTGTGGTCACTAAAAATCCCAGGGTGTTTCTTGAAAAGAGTAGGGATGTAACCCTGGCATCCTGGCCAAAGTTCCCATTGGCCCTTACCAATCATGGCCTCCTAATAATCCCCATCTTTGAATTGGCTTCATTACTCTGTTCTCCTTTGCTGCACATTGGTGGTGGTGTAACCTGTAAAACATTACCTGTAAAGCGCTTTGAGTGGAGTGTCAAGAAAAGTGCTATATAAGTGTAAGCAATTATTATTATAGATGGGGATTATTAGGGGGCTATGATTGGTAAAGGCCAGAGGGAAATTTGGCCAGCACAACAGGGTACTAACACCTCCTCCAGCAGCAACCTTAGCTTTCCCAAGAGGTCTCCCATCCAGGGACTGGCCAGTCTTACACCTTCTTAGCTTCAGAGTTGCCAGTTGGGAGCTGCACAATGATATAGCTGCTGTTTGTATAGTTTGTATAGAAAGTCTGTTGTTTGTTTTACCTTAAAATTGCACCAACATATGTTATTAATGAAGTTCTCCGATTGCTCTGCAGTGTAAATTCAGAAGTACAAAGTTGTACATTAAAAGTTATACATTAAGATGTAATGTTAGTTACAGTTAGTAAAACACAAATAGCATTTCTTCTATCAAATTCATCCTTAATAATTCGTTATTATATTAAATACAATGTGTAATTGGGGATAACACATTTAACTCGCACCATTGTGACATCCTATTACTTGATAATGAATACCTGTAGACGTTCCATCTTTTTTCTAGTTGCTTTACCCAATCCAGGGTTGTGGGGGAGCCTCTGTCAGCAAGCAACAGACACACACTAGAATACACCCTGGATGGGACAGCAGCCTATCATAGGGCACAAACACACAGTGTCGGACCAGAAGCAATTTTTTCTGAAGTCTATTAACCTATTACTATACCATTGGACTGTGGGAGGAAAGTAGAGCACATGGAAGAAAACCACTGGAATTTCTTCCAAACACTGGGAGAATATACAGGTCCAGAATTGAACCCAGGGCCCCAGTGTTGTAAGGCAGCAATGCTGACCACAGTGTCACCATGCCACCCCACCTCTAGATCAGTGTTAAAATGTTACAGGCTATAGTAATGTAATATTTACATTACATTGTAACATTTATAATGAAACTGATGTTTCAAAGGGATAAAAAGGACAATACCACTGGTAGTGGGAATATTATGGCACAAATTAAAGTATAATAGGATGTTGATGTTCTGTTGTTCTTATTTACTTTTATTGGTTTTTGTGTTCTTTGTTAAAATAAACAATAGTAATTGTTTGTTTCATGTACAGTCTTCTAGGGAAAAAAATGCTACCCTCATGATTTACAAAGTATTGTAGAAACACACTTGGATTGTGAGTTACACTAAAGGGCTCAACGGGACTGGCCTTGACCCCTGCCTGTCTTTTCCCATCTGTTATGTACTGTATGTCTGTGTCTGTTACTCATCATTACTGGACTGGTTTGTACAAAATACAAACTAGATCTGAGTGTTTTTCTGTGGCTGATTCTATCTGTAGACCTCTTAAAACCAGCCCTGTGGTTTTACTGCCCTTAATAAAAAACATTACGCACATATCCAATGACTGTGAATGGCTAAAACCCATTGGCAGAGATTTGAAGTGATACATCACCTTAGTTTTTTTTTCCCAGCTGAAATCATGGTTGTATTATCGTTAGGATTTCTAGAACTTGACCCATAACTAAAACTGGTTCATCAACCTTACATTTAGGCCATTGTAGACAGCCATTAAAGAAGCTATTGTTTCAAGGCTGTTGTGTCTGTGGTTTTTGCTAATATTACCTTCTGGGTATTCATTATTATGATCTTGGGGACACACAGATTTTCAAAAGCAACAGAATAAAACATTAATAAAAGCAGCCTCAAACTGCAGATTAATTAATGTCGAACTTTGGGTAAATAAAACAAAAAAAAAAGAAAGGAGCGCAGCAAAGTAAAAAATTGAGTGTGGAGACTGCAGAATCAAGCACTAATGCTAGTGGAATTGCCTGAGGGCATGCAGCCTACCTTGAAATGGTGAGGACGGGAGCAATAAACTCAGGTTTCAGATTCCATAGGTATTAAACACTGACTTCAACATCGAGTTGGTCTATTACTTTAATTTCATCTGTATTCTAACGCATGTAATTAAATTAATTCACAGTTTCCCATATCTTCAGGAATCTGTCATTTCATTCCTTTTATTTAAATGGTGAACTGATGCTCTTGAGAGCCGCCATTAAAGACAGCTGACTCATATGGCTCTTATTATACTTTTCAACCACATGAATAACATTTATACGGCACTGTAAAACATATTGTACGTTTTTGTGGATATGTCAGTTGTTGCAGCTACCCTTCTTATGAGTTGAATGCTTTCATTTAACTCATTTTGTTGATAATGGTAACATTCGTTTCACATATCTCTGACATATCAGACTAATACAGGAAAATATGAAAGAGTGAAATAAAACATCAATTTTATTTCTATGCAGACAGAATGTTTAGTTCAAAATTTGTTTGCAAAATTGTGAGGAAATTGAGACTGACAGCAGAGACATGTTACTTGCCAAATAAAAATGTTACATTGTTCGGAACAAAGGAGCTTTGTATGAGTAAAAATATAGCCAGATCTTTAATTTCTGTTTCTGCTTTTTGCAAAAGCTTGTTAATTTAGGAGTCTTGTAACGTGTGGTTCTCTTATTTTAACTGCTTTGAAAGATAGAACAGGTGATTCTTTTACACACAAACATACAGTATATCACAATGGTCAAACAAGAAATAGCCAGGAAATGAGATATAGAAATACTATTACCAGTATTGTGCTAGTAAAACAAATAATACTAGTGTGGTATTAGTATAGGTTAGTAAAGAGACATGAGGAGCTTCTCTGTGAAAATAGAGGCTTTGTCTCTTGTGCCAAGTGCTTTGGCATCTGGCTCCCATCAGTAGACAACCATCTTTTGCATTCGTTTGCTAACCCCCCTTAATCTATCAAAAACCGCTCCTCAATGTACACCACCGTGTCTGTTCACTCGATTGTGTATTTGTTTGTTTTTAAAGTCACACTTAACCCAGCATTGATTACCTGAAATATCCTGAGAATACATTGAAACAACTAGTTTTATCACAGGTGGGTAGCTGCGTCAGCATGCGTAGGCTGCAAAGGAACAAGTAATAGGTTTATTCCATGCTGAAAAAAAGAAGAAAGAGAACACAACGTTTCGGCCGTGGAGCCTTCTTCAGGTGTGAGAGAGACAGGGCAGTAGGCAAAGGTAAAGTAGCGGGAGAACAAAGGTTGGGAGGGAGGAGGAGTGAGAGGCGGGAGCAGGGGACAGAAAGAGAGGCCAATCAAGAGGTGTGAAGTCAGAATGGGTGCAGAGAGGTGTGAAATGAAACTTCCAATGAATGGAGAAAATTTAAAAGAACAGTAGTCTGTCGTTAAGGGAAGGGAGAAGGTGTGATCCTAGCTGCAGAATAATTTTAGTTTCGGTGGTCTTTCTGATGTATGAGTTTGGAAAACCGTCTTTGAGAACACAGACGGAGAGATTAGAGTGGTCGTGGCCGTCAGAGGTGAAATGAGAAACAATGGGCTTGGAGAGATCTTTAATCTTTACAGCCCTGACGTGTTCTCTGAAACGGTCTCCGAGTCTCCTTCCTGTTTCTCCAATGTAGATGGCTGGGCATTTACTGCAAGAGATACAGTAAATAAGGTTGCTGGAGGTACAAGATGCTGTCTGGGTGATCCGGAATTGTCCTGAGGGGCCTTGAATGACTGTGGTGGTGGCTGTGTATTTGCAGGTGATACAGCGAGCTCTGTTGCAAGGGAAAGTGCCTGGTGTGGATGGTTGTTGAGGGCGGTCAAGGGAGCTGTGAACAAGGAGGTTACGCAGATTAGGTGGTCGGCGATATGAGATGATAGGGCGATCAGAAAAGAGGGCCCCAATGGAAGGATCATCCTGTAGGATGGAAAAGTTGTGGTTAATGGTCCTGGGGATAGGAAGTGTGTTAGGGTGGTAAGGAAGCACCAGAGGAATGCGGTTGTTACGGCGGGAGTTCCTGATCGGGTTGATGGTCCGGGGGGTGTTTTTGGCTCGGGCAAGGGCCCTGTCAATCACACTGCTGGGGTATCCTCTGTTGATGAAAAATGAGTACATTTCGAGGGCTTGGTTCTCGAAGTCGATGTCGTCGCTGCATAATCGTCGTAACCTAAGGAACTGTGAAAAAGGAAGAGAGTTTTTAGTGTGGTTGGGGTGAAATGAGCTGTACAGGAGGTAGCTGTGTGAATCCGTGGGTTTGTAATAAACTGAAGTGGACAGTCGGGGGTAGTTGATAGACAAGTGGATGTCTAGAAACGGAAGAGTAGTGGAAGATATGTTAATCGTATATTTGAGGGACGGGTGGAAGTTGGTGAAATGGTGCAGGAAGAACTCAAGCTGATCGTTGGAGCATGTGGCGGCACCGACGCAGTCATCAATATATCGTTTGTAGAGGTCAGGGACATAGCCAGTGTAGGAAGCGAAGAAGCGTTCTTCTACCCAGCCGACAAAAATGTTGGCATAGCTGGGTCCCATTCTGGTGCCCATGGCAACTCCACTGACCTGTTGGTAAAAAAGATTATTGAAAGAGAATGCGTTCAGTGTGAGGACCAATTCTGCAAGGCGTACCAGGGTGTGGGTGGGTGGATCAAGCACTGTGCGTTTGTCCAGCATGTGCTTGAGTGCTGTAAGGCCGTCATTATGGGGAATGACGGTGTACAGAGATGTGATGTCCATGGTAAAAATGTAGCATTCGGTACCCTGAAATTGGAAATCATTAAAAAGTTGGAGCGCGTGGTTGGTGTCTTTGATGTATGAGGGAAGATCTTCAACCAGCGGTCTCATGAGGCTGTCGAGAAAGGCTGAGATGTAAGTAGTTGGACAGTTACATGCTGATACGATCGGGCGTCCAGGGGTGTCCGGTTTGTGGATTTTGGGGAGGAGGTAAAATTGAGATACCTGTGGATGTTCCATGATGAGCCGGTTTGCCTCCTGGGGGAGCTCATTACTGCTGATAAGAAGAGAAATGGTGGATACCACTTCCTTTTGGTAGTCAGTGGTAGGGTCCTGTTGGAGAGGGAGGTAGGCAGAAGTGTCAGTTAGTTGTCTAGAGGCTTCAGAGATGTATAGATCCTTACGCCACACCACAACAGCGCCTCCTTTGTCCGCTGGTTTGATGACGATATCATCCCTGTTGCGGAGAGACTGGAGCGCCTGATTTTCTCCTTGGGTGAGGTTAGACCTATGTTTACTGGGTATAGAGAGTGCCTTGGGAGCTTGATTAGTGCATTGGTTGATGAAATAATCAACTGGTGGAAAACGGCCAGAGGAGGGAGTCCAACAGCTCTGTTTGGGATTAATGTTGTTAATGACATCAATAACCGGGTTGTTATCAGCTGCCTGTGAAGAGGAATTGTCGGCAAAATGTGCTCTGAGACGGATCCTGCGGTAAAAGCGGTTAAGGTCGACATTGGTCTGGGGGATGTCCAGCTTCCTGGGAACTGGTACAAAACTGAGCCCTTTGCTGAAGAGGGATCGCTCATCCTGTGAAAGGGAAAGGTCAGAAGGTATGGTGACAACAAGGTTAGGGTTGGTGAGGGTGTTCGGGGTGTTGATGGTTTTCTTCTGTAGAAGATGACTGAGTTTTTTGTCCTTCTCTGTAGTGAGAAACTGGTAGAGTTTAGAGTTGAGAGATCTAATGAGGTTAGTTATGAAGGGAAGATGATGTGGAGCTGTAAGCCGTAGAAATTCCTTAGCCTCTTTGATGTTGTTGTCGGAAAGGATAATCTGTTTTTTGAGGGAGAAAATGGTAGAGAGCATTAGTTTCCTAGAAAATTGTTTTAGAAGTCTCTGAGTGTTACTCTGGGTGGTATCAGAGTCAAAAGAAAAGGTATTAAATTTAAGGCGAAATCCTTTAGGGATGATATTATGTCGACGACATCTGTAAAGGAATAGAAGGTGGTTAGAAAGCCTGGTCTTGGAACAGATAGCTGTGAAGAGACGGAATGCTGGTTTAGTGAGAGAAGAGGGCAAGTGGCCCAGGGAGGAAGAGAAGGTATGACGAAGAGATCTAGAAAAAGATTTGGAGGAAGGCATAGTGGGTCGCAGCAGCTATAGGCGGTAGTTTACCGCAGTTTACCGGTAGTTTACCGCAGGATCCGTCTCAGAGCACATTTTGCCGACAATTCCTCTTCACAGGCAGCTGATAACAACCCGGTTATTGATGTCATTAACAACATTAATCCCAAACAGAGCTGTTGGACTCCCTCCTCTGGCCGTTTTCCACCAGTTGATTATTTCATCAACCAATGCACTAATCAAGCTCCCAAGGCACTCTCTATACCCAGTAAACATAGGTCTAACCTCACCCAAGGAGAAAATCAGGCGCTCCAGTCTCTCCGCAACAGGGATGATATCGTCATCAAACCAGCGGACAAAGGAGGCGCTGTTGTGGTGTGGCGTAAGGATCTATACATCTCTGAAGCCTCTAGACAACTAACTGACACTTCTGCCTACCTCCCTCTCCAACAGGACCCTACCACTGACTACCAAAAGGAAGTGGTATCCACCATTTCTCTTCTTATCAGCAGTAATGAGCTCCCCCAGGAGGCAAACCGGCTCATCATGGAACATCCACAGGTATCTCAATTTTACCTCCTCCCCAAAATCCACAAACCGGACACCCCTGGACGCCCGATCGTATCAGCATGTAACTGTCCAACTACTTACATCTCAGCCTTTCTCGACAGCCTCATGAGACCGCTGGTTGAAGATCTTCCCTCATACATCAAAGACACCAACCACGTGCTCCAACTTTTTAATGATTTCCAATTTCAGGGTACCGAATGCTACATTTTTACCATGGACATCACATCTCTGTACACCGTCATTCCCCATAATGACGGCCTTACAGCACTCAAGCACATGCTGGACAAACGCACAGTGCTTGATCCACCCACCCACACCCTGGTACGCCTTGCAGAATTGGTCCTCACACTGAACGCATTCTCTTTCAATAATCTTTTTTACCAACAGGTCAGTGGAGTTGCCATGGGCACCAGAATGGGACCCAGCTATGCCAACATTTTTGTCGGCTGGGTAGAAGAACGCTTCTTCGCTTCCTACACTGGCTATGTCCCTGACCTCTACAAACGATATATTGATGACTGCGTCGGTGCCGCCACATGCTCCAACGATCAGCTTGAGTTCTTCCTGCACCATTTCACCAACTTCCACCCGTCCCTCAAATATACGATTAACATATCTTCCACTACTCTTCCGTTTCTAGACATCCACTTGTCTATCAACTACCCCCGACTGTCCACTTCAGTTTATTACAAACCCACGGATTCACACAGCTACCTCCTGTACAGCTCATTTCACCCCAACCACACTAAAAACTCTCTTCCTTTTTCACAGTTCCTTAGGTTACGACGATTATGCAGCGACGACATCGACTTCGAGAACCAAGCCCTCGAAATGTACTCATTTTTCATCAACAGAGGATACCCCAGCAGTGTGATTGACAGGGCCCTTGCCCGAGCCAAAAACACCCCCCGGACCATCAACCCGATCAGGAACTCCCGCCGTAACAACCGCATTCCTCTGGTGCTTCCTTACCACCCTAACACACTTCCTATCCCCAGGACCATTAACCACAACTTTTCCATCCTACAGGATGATCCTTCCATTGGGGCCCTCTTTTCTGATCGCCCTATCATCTCATATCGCCGACCACCTAATCTGCGTAACCTCCTTGTTCACAGCTCCCTTGACCGCCCTCAACAACCATCCACACCAGGCACTTTCCCTTGCAACAGAGCTCGCTGTATCACCTGCAAATACACAGCCACCACCACAGTCATTCAAGGCCCCTCAGGACAATTCCGGATCACCCAGACAGCATCTTGTACCTCCAGCAACCTTATTTACTGTATCTCTTGCAGTAAATGCCCAGCCATCTACATTGGAGAAACAGGAAGGAGACTCGGAGACCGTTTCAGAGAACACGTCAGGGCTGTAAAGATTAAAGATCTCTCCAAGCCCATTGTTTCTCATTTCACCTCTGACGGCCACGACCACTCTAATCTCTCCGTCTGTGTTCTCAAAGACGGTTTTCCAAACTCATACATCAGAAAGACCACCGAAACTAAAATTATTCTGCAGCTAGGATCACACCTTCTCCCTTCCCTTAACGACAGACTACTGTTCTTTTAAATTTTCTCCATTCATTGGAAGTTTCATTTCACACCTCTCTGCACCCATTCTGACTTCACACCTCTTGATTGGCCTCTCTTTCTGTCCCCTGCTCCCGCCTCTCACTCCTCCTCCCTCCCAACCTTTGTTCTCCCGCTACTTTACCTTTGCCTACTGCCCTGTCTCTCTCACACCTGAAGAAGGCTCCACGGCCGAAACGTTGTGTTCTCTTTCTTCTTTTTTTCAGCATGGAATAAACCTATTACTTGTAGTTTTATCACAGCACTGTATGTTTATTGAGGTTCAAATGAAACGTCTAACTCTAATTATGCCTGTCTATAGAAAAATAAAGCGTATTGATTATAGCAATAAAAACAATATAATTTCCCATTACATAAAGTCTCTTTGACTACAGTAATTTATAAGAAGGTCTATTTCAAAAGGTCTATTTCTAGGGTGGACACTTGGTGCCATAATTCCAGAGGACTGCCAGACAGAACAGGGTTTTACTCTTAGCTCTCTGACCACAGGAAATGAAACAATTCTGCAATTCAGTCACTTAACCACCAATGTGATTAAACTATGCATTTTTAGCTAAAGATGAGCTGATCCACTGACACACTGCGTCACATACTATAATAGAGCTCGGAGCCTGGTGTTTCAGAATTCAGATTTCCTGCACAGAATATGGGTCTAAATCTCAGGACACAGGCTTCAGAGGAAGAGGAAGATAATGGATGATGATGTTCTTTCTCTGCTTCCTATTCTGTCTTCCTATCTCCCTTCTTGTCTGCTTTTCTCTGTATATGTTCCTGTATTCATACTATGGTCCATCCTATGAGATTAATGACCTCACAAAGAATGCCCTTTCAATGTTAAATATGTATTCTTTAATTTGGCATTCTTAATGATTCACAGTGAAGTTTGTTAGCCTAAATAATTTAATATTACTCATTTTATCACTTGTGTCTTCCTCAATGTTTTCTTGACTCCTGGCCCAAGGACAGTTACATAAAATAGTTTAACAATACGCTTTATTCCTAACCTGCTGAGTAATGCAATCAAGCTGAGAAGTGCAAATGTCTCTAACCCTAGCCGAGCTGTCCCTAGTCACAACAAGGTCTGTAAAGAATTGGCAATAACAAAAAAGGAGAAAATTCTCTTTGAGAAGCTTTCAAAAACGTTTTAAATACATTTACCACTTTCTATAGCAAATAATCTGTTGTGAAATTATAACATACCACTACACAGAGCACATTTTAGACATCAAGAGACACAAAAAGCCAACATCAAGTGAAAACTAAATAACAGGAATAAGAATATAACATACAGTACTCATCTATAAAAAAACAATGCATTTTTACGTTTCACTGCCTTCCTATTCTCATTAGGCCTTAAACCTTGTCTATAGCAGTAAAAAATAATATCTTTCAACAAGAGTTAAAGTTTCCCATTATTGTTTCCCTTTACTCCCTGGCACATAAAATAGCTATTTCCTATTAAGCAACAGTACCTAAAAATACCAATGCCCATCATATTCCTTTGTGGGGAAGAGCTCATGTGTTTTGTAAGTTCAGTTTTTATAACATCTATTTACTGTGTTAGATCTCTTAAGATGTTCAGTCATCAGTTTGTTGATGCCATCTACTATATTTTGGTAGTGAGACCACACAGAAACCACACATCTTACCGTGATGTCGTAATGAATACGGTCAACATACAGGTCATGCGAGCCGGTTGCAGTGTGGTGACGGCACCGCCCTCTATTCCCCTGCGCATAACAGGGATGTTGGCCGCCCGTGCTGAAGAAGGCCTACTTTAGCTCAGCCTTGCCGGCTGAGTGACCCCTGCTGAGTGACGCCAAAGACCCAGGTTTGAGCCCATGTGGTAAGAGACGAACTGAGGCGGGAGTGGTGAGGGCAAAAGCCCAAGAACCTGAATTCGCTACAATATTAATACAGGGTGAGGGTAAATACTGTTTAGCTGTTGGATTTAGTAGGTTCGCAGCCCCGTAGGCAAAAGTAAATTGATGCTATACATCCAAGGTACAAATCGCACTAGGAAAAAAAAACTACACAACAATTTCCACAGCCCTGGAATGGTATTATTAGCTTTGATTATGTTGTTGAGACATGCGTGCGTGAGGGGTTAAATAATAATCCCATCCATTCATTAAGTGATATGAACAATACGTAAAATGTTCTGTAGAAATTAAACATAGTAAACGTAACTGCCCATTTTGATAGAGAGGGAAAAATAAATTAATCAGACCTCAAAAAAGAGCAAAGCTTTGATCTGTTTTGTTATATAATACTTATTAAAGCTTCACCCAATCTTACCACTGCTGTGTCTCTGTACCTGTTTACCATATTTCTGCCCATTTAAAGACCACATTTCACTGCACCACCCCTTACATTGCAACATGAGCCAACTTTAAATAATGCTATTCACAGATGTATCTGTTTTAATAATATTAAGTATTTAAGTGTTTAACAAGACGAAATTGAGATTCCAGACAAATTTAGTTTGATTCCAGACATGGGTTACATCTACAGGGCCAAAGCTTTTGACAAGCCTCTTGGAAATCAGAATGGAAATCTGACCATACTGTTTGTTTACCTAGAATATTCATTATTATTCATGCTTACTGGTCTGGTTTGCAGGAGCTCCAGGCCTGGAGAACAAAAACAATTCTTCAGTAAATGCAATATAAAATATCCAACTTATCCCTGTACCAATGCCTTTTTCTTTATAAAAGATTAAAAATATATAGAATATCAAATGTACCACATGAAGATACAGTAACCACATTAGAGTAGTCAAGAATAAAGAAATAATGCAGTGATGGAAAGGGAAAACTATGTTCCACTCAGAAAACAGTAACGGCTTTACTTTTCAATTTACTCTCAACCCATGCCCTTTAACTTGGGTGTTTTAATCCAGCTCTTGAGAGCTGCTTTCTATTTGATATCTATCCATCCATTTTCTAACCACTGTAACCAATACAGGGTTACTGGGAAGCCAGAGCAAGAATCTATCCCAGAAAGCAATGGGGTACACCCTGGATTGTACACAAGTCCATTGCAGGGCACATGCAAACACAGACACAAACATGCACAAACTCACACCAGGGCCAATTTTCACAGAAAACCAAGTAATCTACCTGTCACGCCCAGTATACCTAGAGGGTGCTCTACTTCTGTCCTGTTCCTAGTTCCCTGTGATTATTCATGTCTTTCTGGTGTATCTTGTTGTGTAGCCTATTTACTTCCTGTGTCTGCTCTGCTCCTCGCTCAGCATTGAGGGTACATACAGTATGTCCTGAGACCCGCCTAGCACCAGGTCACCCCACGTCTGTAGCCTGAGGGCATAGGTTTCTTTCTGACATTGTCTGACCCCCTAAGCCTGGGCTAACCCCCGTGTTGCCCCTTTTTCGCTACGCACAGGGTCTTTATTGCTCTCCTTGTTATTCCACGGCCTGCCCTTCTGACATCCGTGACACTACCAGCATGTCTTTGAACTGGAGCACCCAGATGAATCCCGTGTGAACATGACAAGAATATACAAAACACAGATACTGTAGCACCACAGGTTGGCAATTGAACTAGGGGCCCCAATACTGCGAGGCAGCAATGTTAGACACTGTGCTTCATGTTTTGTTTTAGTGTGCTGCATGGGAATGAAAATTGTGTGGCCTGTCTTTTAAGCTTTCTGCAATAACAAAGAGCTTTCCACTAGATGCCATCAAAATGCCCCTGTTATTTATAAATAAACTCATTGGGTGTTACTTACGTAATTAGTTATATTATTTGTGGAAGGTTAAATTTCACATTCTCACTTTGTAATTAACAAGGATTAGGTATATAAGGGGCTTTCATGGCATTAGTGGCTAATAAGGTAGGTAGAGTCTTTAAAGATTCTGCAAATTAAACCTCCTGCACTTTACTTCACCCAGTTTTTAAGTGATCATAAAACTGGGGCCGGCATGCTTAAGAGTGAGGTCTGTCACAGCAAACAAATCAGATAACGATAAATTCAGCTAAAACTCTGGAAGAATGTATATCCTGCTAGAACTTAATTAATTTATAATTAATATCCTAAACAAGAATGTCAGGAAGGATTTCTAACCAACATAGCTTGATATATTAATCTTATTTGCCAGGCACTTCAGCAAGGTAAGAAGTGAATTGTCCCTTTATTTTCTTTCCAAATAATTTATATTACTTTCATAGACAGTAATAGACTGAGGCAGCATACACAATCTCTGTTCCACCTCCAAGACCTAAATGACTCAGTAACATACACAAATACCATTGTTGAATAGACAGCATTTGAACTTCAGTGTCATGAGTTTGAGCCAATTCCATCTCCCCTGTGCAGCTTACCTTACAAAACTAGACTAGCTACATGCAGTATGACTACTAGTAAAAATACTGACATACCTTAGGAAAAATATCTATTGTGAAGAAGAAATTATTGCATTAGAGAGAACAAGAAACTAAATTCTCTGACTACTAGTTTTCTAAACAGCAAAATATGTACTATGATAAAATCTAAGGACATTTGCAGTACATTTATTGTTGCTTGCAAGCAAAAGGGCACTCTTTTTTTCTTTTTCATTCTTAACTTTTCTGCCCTTCTTATGTTTTTTTTTTCATTTGTATCCCCCTCCACTTTTTTGCCTCAAAATTCTGTTCTCCTCCATTTCATGAAGTCTCCATGACTTTTTTTCTTATATTAAAACCTCTAAAAACATATTCTTTAAAACTCTTCCAAAACTGATTGAATAGATCATTAACATCAGAAGCTTGTGTCTTAATGCAAGACCCTATTCACCACCTGTGAATATGAAACCTAATAAGTAATTAGACAGGAACGTGCAGCATGAATATTCAACCTACTGTATTTTCCAGTAAAGCAACATAATAGATCCATATGGATTTGGTAGTATGGTGTAAATATTAAATACATTTTAAACAATATTCATAAGAGTATAAAAATATATTTTTTTATTTGTTTTATTAGTCATAGACTGCAGATCAAGCAAGGTGGATTCCTTAAAATGTTTTAGAATTTAGACAAATCTGACAAAACTGAAATTTGATCAAACTAAACTAAATTGTTAAATTTTGCTTCAATATTAAGTTGACTATTAAAGATAATCCCTTTAAAAATATTATAATGTTTAAAGCTTGAAATATTTGTCATTTTCTGGTGCCTTATATGAACAGAGAGCAAACCATTTTACGGAGATCGCTGAGCAATATAATATACATAGAGGTCTTGTTCCTAATTTGTTCACTGTATTAGATCTTTTAATCTTCTCAGACAGTAAAAAATACAATGACATTTATAAAATGGCTGAAAATCAAATGAAAAATTGAAGTTTTATGTTTAAAAAACACACTCTTCTTTGTGTACATTTCTGTTACAGAGCACAAAATGAATTAGTCGTCTGTCTACTTTAACTGAGAAAGTGGAATTTATTTGCTTAAAATGTTACATCTGTATGATTTTTTTTGCCTATAAACACAGATTCCAGTTATCTAATACTTTGTCTTTACTCATGTAGTCAAGGATGTGGGCTTAAGTTAACATCTGAAATAAGGATAAAATTAATCTCTTGCTTATTATGAAAAATATGTGAACAGCATTCATGCTTCATTTGGAAAAAGTTAAAGACACACAGAAAATGTCTGGTTTAGCAGCAGCAGCTCTGATAGTTTCTAAGAAGATGTTTAAAAGAAAAGGGATGCTTGGTACCCAAGAAGGCATTCAGCTGTTCAAATGCTTTAAGTTCCCAAGTTAGTGAGCCCATTTCTATAGTAACATGACTCCGTGCACGTCCTACATGGAAAGGTTCCCAGCGGGGAGTAAGTACTGTGTCATGATTCATTACTTTGCCCATTAGGTATGGACATGTGGTGTTCTCTATTAATTACAAGTATATTTTTCTAAATTAAACTGGCTTGTCATGCATGATTTGTGGGCATTATGTAACTAAAGCCAATTTTGAAAACACCTCATGAGCTATAATGAATGCACACCAAGACCTGGCTACATATTCCTGCTAATTAAAATTTTCCAGAATTATTATTTTTTTCATTTTCTTTACCTTAGACTAATTATGTTTTATAATAGCTCAATTAATTGAATTGACAAAAGAGATAGATGAAAACCCAAGTGATTCACTAGGGCTGAATTTGTGGTATGTAGAATAAACTGGAGCGGAATGCTGCTTGCTCTAGGTGAAAAGAACTAGAAGATGTCCTCACCTTTTATGTGATATAATGTCTTAATGTAAGGTGAATCCAAACCTTAAAGAGCTAAGAGCTTATATATTTTAGTGCTTCATTGGTTATAATAATAATAACATCACTTTATTAACCCTTTACAATTTCTTGCATTAGGAATGATCTTTTTGCATACCCCAGCTTGCTCTCCATGAGACACACAGACAGGGAGAGAGCCTGGGGTCACAGCACAGGGTCTGCCATTGTACAGCACCCCTGGAGCAGTTGGGGTTAAGGGCCTTGCTCAGGAGCCCAAAGGAGTAGGGTTCCTCTGCCAGCTGCAGGATTAGAACCAGCAACCTTCTAGCCACAGGCGCAGATCCTTAGCCACCACTCCACCCCAACTTAAGAATGACCACCTGACCTTGACATGATTAGATTTGGTAACTGTCAGACAAGCCTTAGATAATACAATAACTTCTGTATTATTTTAAAAGATTTTATTAAAAGGTTCATAAAAGAGACAAACATTTAACAAAAAGGTTGTCTGCCTTTAATTTGGAACGGCAAATCCCTTATATTTACAGAGCTCAGCATGAACTGTGGTCAGATACAGCAGTTATTACTACTTCAGTAACATGGTAGAGTCAAATGCAAATAAGTCTAAGTGATTATTAACTTTTCACTGGGCTTACAATTAAAACCAGCTCACTCACCTTCATTTTGAATGCATTGTGAGCCACTGGAATGTATCTGGCTTTCTCCTTTGTTTCTCATCAAGTACATGCTTGTCATGGCAATATTATTGCACAAATCATTTTCTCCACACATCTGAAGGTCACCTGATAAGGAAGGCAAACTTGAGCTACTGAAACCTGAAAGAGAAAAATGATGAAAGAAAATAAATAGTTCATTAATGATTTCTGTTACCAATGGTGCATGTTGCCAATCTGAACCCTTTGATCTAACTACTAATAGGACCAAGGCTTGCTTAGTTTCCAGTACATCATTTAATCCAAGAGGGTATCAGATTAAATAAAACCGATCACCCATCAGTCCCTACATTGTCGGGAAGTTGCTTAAGAGCTGCAGCAAGCTGAAGCCCATCCAATAAACCAAATTTCTTTTATAAAGCAGCACTTTGTGACTTGTTACTAAACAAGCTCTTCCAGTATACATATACAAAATAGACAAGAAAGAGTAAAAAAGGCAGGAGAAAGAAAAATGGAAAGACTCCTGCAAAAAAAAATGTTTTAAAAAATATAGCTAGTAATGGCTACTGACCTTGTAGGATATTTTGCTAATCAAGTGTGCTTAGATATGGAAATAATAATCCATTATGAAAATCTTCCAGTGTCTCTAGGAGTTTAAGTGTGTAACACCTGAGAGTGTAAACATTTCCAGCTTCAAAGCAGAGGGGATGTTTCCTGAGATGTAGGGGGTTCAGATCCTGTGATCGAAAGCAAATCCTTAAGTACCTTGGTATACCTAGTTAATTAAGTTGTGGGAAAATGATTAAATGTCAATGAACAGTCCAAAAACATACCGCATAAGATCACATCAAGACCACAGAAAAGAAGAGGAAAAGAAGAGAAAGAAGGTCAGAGCACAAGAGAGGAATCAAGAGGAGTTGGAACTTCAAGCTTGCAGCAGGCGAGAGCCCCTACTTCATGATCATCCAGACAAAACCCGATTGGAGCTAAGGATTTAAACCTTGCTAAGGAGAGCTTGCTATTTTGTATTTGAGGGAACTTGTTTTTTCTAAATAAAAGATACCTTGGTTAAACATAGCCTTTCCTGCTTGGAGGTGTATTTTTAGAATAGGGAGATAGGACCCATTTATTTTTTGGCATCTGGGTTTGCAGAGAGAGATATTTAACTGCAGGTTGTATTGCATTTCATTTAGAAGGCAGCTTATCTTATTTTGGCCTCAGAAGGTATTGTTTAAGAGTCGAATACTTGGTAGCAGTCTGGAATTTTCTAGGTAATTAGGATTTTAGGCCTCTGGAATGCTTTGTCTGTGAACTTGTAAATACAGAAACCTGTGTGTTGCATGTTTATGTATGGTGTAGTGTAGTGTTTGTGTTGTCTCTCCATCCATCCATCCATTTTCACTTCCACTTTTGCTGGTGAGGGTCACGGTGAAGCCAGAGCCTACCTGGCAAGCAAACGAGCACAAGGCAGGGTACACCCTGGATGGGGCGCCAGTCCAATCGCAAGGCAAGTGCAAGCCAATCATACATGGGGACAATTTGGAGGCCACGGTAAAGGCTGAGGGGGGAAATTTAACCCGAACACCAGGATAACTTCCTACTCTTCTCGTGAAATGCCTGGGGATCTCAAATGACCAGTGAGAGTTTGTGTTGTCATTATTAATAAATATTTGTTTAACCAAGTGTATCTGAATTATTATCCTTTTCACCAAAGCTATGCCAGAGAACAAAGAATTAATGTGTCTATAATTACTGTATATCAACCATTCAGGAATATTCTGGAGAAATTATTTACATGTTGGGGGTGATGATAATTTATTTTAGTTATTGACTATACCACTTGATAAATTCCTGATATTCACCATTTTCGTAACCCTCCATTTGTAACAATATTATAATTAATGTTGTTTTACGATAAAGGTTATCGTTTGTAGTTTTGGACTTCATGACTCATTCTGGTCTTTCTTTCCAAGGCAACAATATTCTGTTCTTAACTTGTATTGTAACACCAACAACATTTGTATTGCATGTTAAATTGACTCTTGTTTTTGAGTAATTCAGGGATTTTATTCTAAGGTTGTGTTGGCCTGCTGGCCTGTCTTATTGTGTCCCCATTTTGCCCAAATAAGGACAAAGACAAATCACCACAAACACCTGCATTATTTTCAGAGGTTTCCTGTTTAATTTAATGCTCACCCAATTTACCGTCCTGTTACCTGTCAATAATACTTCGAATATTTGTGAAATATACTCTCAGTCCTGCATTGTGCTCAAGTCATTTTACATTTTCATTTCTGCTTCTGTATGTTTTCTGTGTTTCTGCAGTACAGGCAACCACTCTCGTTGTACTGTATGTGTATCAGCTGCAAATCTAATTTGAGACTAGACACTATACCAGTGTTTAGATCATTGCTTTCTAAAAAATGGACATAATACAGTTTCCTGTCACTAATCACATTACTTCAGTATAAGGGTTCCCCCATGTGAGTATTTTCTCATTTTTACCCTTTAACCAATTTTTAATCCATGTAAATCCATTGCCCTGAATTTCTATGGTTTACAGTATAATGATTAATCTTCCACTTTATTGAAATTTAATTATATTTTATGTGTTACTTATGTCCATCACAACTTTTGCCTGGCAGCAGGTACCAGTAAAAGATAAGATGTGACTTACAATGCTTGAAAATGACCCAAATTCAAGACAAAAAAGCTGCTGAGGTTCCAACTGCTTCAAGTAATCTGTTTTATTTATTTTTACATGCAGAATAAAACTACTGTATAAATAGAAAGCTATTTTTCAAAGCTTATTTAGGCCAAATATATTCTCCCAAGCTCAACTCCCTTGGTTATCTTTGGGAATGTCTGTCACACTCCATGCAAAGAGTTGTGGGATATAAAGCAAAGATGTTGTCCCAGACTGCATCCCAATCAGGATTGCCATCCAATTTGTCAAGATCTGTATATTATATAAAATCTGACTGGGAGAGAAGCATATTTATCCCTGAGAAAAAAGTACAGAGAAGATACCAGGCATCTTGCAGTGGCTCTAAAATAAATTTAACTTACCACTGGGTCAGAGGGTATAATACAATCCCATAGCACCTCACAGGACCAAAGAATGAGCAAGTTTCTCTTAGGCCTGAAACCTGGCACACCATTGCCATCATAATGACAGTATGGATAAGAGAGTATGGTTAATTGTTGTTGTCCACTATGGAGAGGTAAAGGGTTGCGAAGTAATTAATAAAATGTTATTATTAGAAATCAGTGAAAGCATATGATATTTCAATATATGCTTGAGAAAACAGCTGACTTTTGCACTGATTGTCCTGAGTGAAAGGAAAGTCCTCCTTTTAGCAGAGAATAAAGGGCCACGGAGTCACATTCTCAACTGGGCGTCATGAATCTTGCACACCGGAATCCAAACAAAATTTTAAACAACCTCAAATGAAAGCCTAATTGTAATGTTTGAAGTATTAAGTATTGGTGATCGCTTTCCCCCTCCAAAATATTCCTGTTTTGAGTTTTTTTTCTGTGTGTTATGTTGAGAGTTGAGATCGGATCATGGTAAGCAGAAATTACTGAAAGGTATTCAGTATGTTCAAATTTATGATAGAGATTCCACCATGTAGTGAATCTATCTAGTCAGATTTGGTATGATTTTGATCAGGACTCCAAGCATTTTCTCTTTTCCTAAATGTGGGACAGCTGGGTTTTCTGAATATCTGAAACAAGCCAGAGATTGTCATCAGTATAGAGCAATATGTACCATTTGGACCCCAGTACATGAACCAAAGCCGACCAGCTGTGTAAGAGTCTGAGCCAATGGTTTTAGCAACAGAATAAACAAGGAAAGTGAAAACCCACATCCCTGTCAAGTGCTGCCCTCAACTATAAACAGAAGGGACAACATCAACCTGGTTTGAAGACATGTTGTTGTGTAAAGTATTTAGCCCTTTCTGCTTGAGGTCAGCTTGAGGAACCTACAGTAGTAGGTTCTAATGAAAATGTGTTATTTGATCCCTTCTGACCATGATGTACTGCATTTATGGCACATATATTCTACATTTCCACTAGCTTACTGTTTCGTGCCTGAGCTTAACAATGACGAGAACAATTGTGAGGGATGCCCAATTGTGACAGACAACCTGTGATCATGTGAAACCACATGCTCACCTTCCTGTAGTGACAGCTACAGTAGGAACGGAAAATTACGTTTAGGGAAAAAAGTGTTAAGATGGCGGTTATTTCTAAAACAAGGACTCAGTTGTGGTTATTGATGGAGTTCTTAAATTTGGGAGGGATGAAGGCACCAGACTAATTAAGCTCAGCTGCCTCAACCAGCAACTAATCCTGATGTAATTACTGTACTGTACATCAGTTTCCCATATATACTGTACCACTTGTTACTCTCTCCACTTCATCGCTCGTGTTGCATCTCTCCTCCACCCCATCTCCACCTTTACAGCTAGCTCTCGGTTGTCTTTTCACTGGGCATTGGAGTCTTATCTTCCCCATTCAGTGGCTGTGTTAAACCAAGTTTCCACAAATTCAATAAACAATTCTACTTTCACACTATCTTCGGTTGCCCGCATTCCTCGTGAAGTTCAAATACAGGACAATGACATGACATACCTCAGAGCACTAAAGCAGAGAGCTGTCAAATATTCAAAACCCCATGCAAATTCAGTGGAATGTGACAAGATGCAGCAACACGTGACTTCATAGTATCTCTCACTGCCAGACCGAAGAACACTGGGCTCCTTAAGCTACACACCAACCTGTACAGTGCTAGAATATTGAGCAGAGCGGTCCTGCCGCAGGGATGTAATAGAAACAAATCTGTGCAGGAAGTGGACACATATTTTACACAGGCCCAATTCAAAAGGAGACCACAACAAAACAAAATTTGATATTTGAATCTTGGATATTAATAACAGAATATTTTCACCATTTCAGATTATCTGGTATTATGAAGAATCTAGTATGCTGTGTACCCGCATTATCCCCTAGCCTAGGAAATAGAAGACTTAAGGGGCACTGTCACGACCGCTCACAACCATAATCCAATCTCTTGCGAACGACCCCGGATTGTTCTCAATCAGACTCCAGCTCTTTCCATTTCCAGCAAATGCCGTCGCATTAATTAATCAACAAACCAGAACTTTCTTCCATCACCGCACCCTCAGCTTCCCGGATTACTTAAGCCCTCACCACCTAGACCTCAATGCTCCGGATTGGTTTTCACCTAGCGGAGCTCCCCTCCTCACTCTCAAGACTTCCTCGTGATTTACCTGACTCCTAAAATTTTGGCTTCCTGGCCTTCTAACCTGTCTTTGACTACGGCCTTTGATCTACGATTCGGATAAGTACGCTCTGATTTTTCCCTCTTCTCCTCTACCACTTTTGCTTTCTGTCAGCCAACGCACAGGGTGCTGAAATTCATCTGGTTTGTAGCGTAACAGGCACTGAGTGTATGATAAATGAAGAAAATGAAATGCTCAGAAACACAATAAGCAGATAAAGACTAGATGTTATTTCTCTGTACGTCCCACTGCCAAGTTAGAGTTGGGATTGTCAAGCAATCTTTATCTTGGACAGTTAGAGCAGCAAATTCAGCAATTTAGAGGACCCATCTGGCAAAGACATTTTACTGTCAAAACAAAGCTCTTTCTACACTATACTGGATTTCAGTGCATGGAAGCAGTTATAAACTGTAATTATGAGGCCTGTCTGGGGATATAATGTGCATCCAGAAAGTCTGATTTTATTCTGAAATCCTCAGAGTCATAACAATTGAAAACATCTGGAGGCTAATAATAATAAAAAATATATATTTTATATAGCGCCTTTAAACGTGGCTTCTCAAAGTGCTTTACAGAAGGACAACAATAAAAATATGCAAGATATGCACAATGAAAATACACAATGAGAGGTGACAGTAGATGGGGGTACTGAAAACAGTAGGATCAGAGGGGATCAAAGAAGACTTTGAGTCTAGGTTTGAAGGCATTTAGAGAAGGTGACTCTTTGATATCCTTGGGGATAGAGTTCCAGACAGGAGAAGGCCCTATCACCCATAGAGTGTATACAGGCTTGGGGGACAGATCGGAGACCAGAATTACAGTAGAAGAGCAAAGGTTGTGAGGTGGAGAGTACTGTAGGTCGATAGTAGCTCAGACAGGTACTGAAGTGCCAAGCCATGCAGAGCCGTATGGGTGAGCATGAGGATTTTGAAGTCAACTCGAAACCTGACAGGAAACCAGTGCAAGGATTCCAGGATAGGAGTAAAGTGATCACTTGCACTAGACCTGGTTAGGATTCTGGCTACCGAAGTTTGGACATAGTGGAGTTAGTTAAAGGTGGATTTAGAAACCCCAGCGAACACAGTGCTACAGTAGTCAATTTGGGAGAAGACAAATGTGTTGATCAGCTTTTCAGCAACAGTTAGCAATAACATAGGATGTAGTTTGGTGATTATTTCTGGAGTTTTCTGAGGTGAAAGAATGATGTTTTGATAATATGTTACACATGTGGGTTGAATGTCAAGCCTGGATCAAATATCACCCTCAAGGTTTTCAATTTAGACTGAAGCTCAAGAACAGTACCATCCACAGAGTTTGCTTTAGAAAGTTGATGTGGGGTGCCAATAAGCATGACTTCAGTCTTGTCAGAATTTAGATGAAGGAAATTTGGAGTCATCCGTGTTTTTATATCAGAAATACAATTAGAGAGAATAATTAGATTGTTGAGTGATTTGGAAGGCAATTGGTAACACCAGAGCTAATTTACAATTATTGTTATTATGGAATGTGTACACTTATCAAACTCATTCCTCTAGATTTTCATTTGTTAATACTTTTCATAATGTTTGCACATTTGTTTTTCACTTTGAGGTGGTGTGTTACAATGTGTAAATGAAGGTAAAATAAACTCTGATTTAATGTGTCTTGATTTCCAGCTTTTGGGCCACAAATTGTGTTACTTTTGGAAAGGTGTGCATACTTTCTATAGGCACATAACAGGATTATTTCACTCCATACCTGTTGAAAGACCAAAAATACATAAATTAGAAGGGTGAAAGCTCTTCCTTAAAGTGATCAGCTTTCTCAACTGTCTGCTGTTACAATTCTGTCTCTAAGTCACTGGAAGTAATCAATCCTTCCAGTGAGGGATTTTGTTTTTGTTTTTGACAGAGTAACATTAGCTGCATGGAAGGCTGGATACTGCCCTTAGAAGTGCAGACTGCCTTAAAATTGGCAAACAGATAGACTTGCAAATGTCCCTGAAGCAGTCTACAAAGAAGCCCCTCAGAGAATGAAGCTGTGTATCAGAGTGCCGGAGTAGCTCACTAAGTGTGTCTTTACAGGGAATTCTGATGACTATGGCTCACACAAGTTATTTTGATTTTTTTTTTACCCTTGCTATCTTCCTGACATGGCGTATCTGGCTCCAATTCTAGTACATATCACTGCAAAACCTCCCTGAACTCTATTAAATCATTGTCAAATAGAAAGGTGCACTGGGTGTGAGAGCTTTTGTTTAACCTCCAGCTCAGATGGGAGTCCCTAGAGATCCTTGAGGGATACTTATACAGTAGTCACAATTTGTCTCTTTGTGAAATGAACCATTTTAATATCTTGGGAGCTGAGCCACCTATGTACACTATGTTTATTTAGCAGTAAAATACTTTTTGAATGGTATTTTGCATTTCCCCCAAAATTCTGGTTTGGGATGGATTTGGAGATACAATCAGTGTTTCTCCTAGCAATATTCAGAAATCAAAATAGGATTTGCAAGGTTTCAAGCTGAACTCATTCCACAGGAATGCTCTTTAAAACATCATGATAGCCATTAATTAAGCCAATGTTTTATATAAATTATTATTCTAACCCAAGCTCAACTCTCATGCTATCCCCACTCTAAAGCTATTTAGGAAGTTATCATCTAGTGTGTTTGTTGAGGAGTTAAGTGTAGCCAAATATTTGTAGCATTGTATTGGGTAGAGCTGTGAAAACTTGTCTCTCTTCATGGGTGCTCTCTGCTCTGTTCAGACAGATATTCATTGCATGGACTGGTAGAAATCCCTAAGTTCATGCATACATTAGACATTACAATTTAATGCAATTAATCAACAATGCAATGATAATGCATACAATACTTTATAACCATGTTTAACACACTTTATTTTGAGTATATTCAATATTTTGAACAATATTTTCCTGGTATGATAGCCCACTCTTGCCATACATATTAGCTTCAAAAATAATCCAAACATAATCCAAAGATGCTGAACCCAAATCACATGCTGCTGTCTGAGCTTGTATAGCTTGCTTATATTCTGTTCTGTACAATTCAATTCAAACCGAAATTTTAAGTTGTTATAATACAGTTGGATTTCTTGTTCTTAACATACAGTATTTCCTGCTTACTTTTATATATTACTGTAATCATTCTATGGTATTAATAGTTAATACGCCTTTAAGAGGTATTGAAGATTCAGGTAAACACATATAGTTTCAAATGATAATCCTGTCAGGTCTAAAAATGGATGTGTTGTTAAAAACAGAGTGTGATATCTGGAAGATGTACACTGGTGGTTAAAGCTTTCTTCCTGTTTACTGCTTAAATCCAAACCTTCTTGGTTGGTGGCATTTTACCTATGAAATGCAGGGCTTTTTCTGTATGACACAAAATCCAATCAAACTATAAACACCCATTGCACAACATGCTACACTTGTCCAAAATTCAAAAGTGCCAAATACACATTTATCAGATTTGTTTAAGGAATTGAGAGTGTGTGTTTATAGCTGTTACGTGAAATCAGATCAAAGACGTAATAAGCAGCAAATAAACCAGCAGGAAACAAGTTAATCATGTGAAATGTGGCAGAAATATTTGCTTTTCAGCAAAAACTAAGAGCAACATTACAGCTCCCTTGTTGAAGCTCTTTTTATTTAAAACAGTTTTTTGAGTGTGAGATTTTACAGCTTGGCAATTAACATTTAAGGTCCCAATTATGTAATTTAAAATAGTTCCTGATTTGGATGAGAAAGTCCTAGAAATCTGAGAGAATGAGAGAATTGTTAGTGACACGTCTTTCCCATATACCAACTTTTTCATTTTGAAAAAGCAATATATTGGTTTGATAATGAACATATAGTATGTATTTATAAATTCATGCACCCACTGTGTAGTTTAATAATTTTATTTGTATCAGGTGTGGTTTTTCGCTTTTTTATTTTTAGGTTTCTTCCTTTTTTATTGCTATGTTCAAAAACTACATACAACATTTTTCACAAAGTCATTAAACATCATGACCATCTAAAAAAAACACATCTCAAAAAGTCACATTATATGCCATTAAAAATACTTTTGCAGTCTTTTAACAGCGCAAGAAAAAAACTTAAGTGTAGTCTTGCTTCTGACCCCAGACCTCTCAGGCACATCACTACCCAAACAGAGATTTCCTTTCCTATCAGCCTCTCAGGGCCATTGGTCAGCAACAACCCCCTCCCTCTATGGGGCAGAATGTGTCACCTTTCCTGGCAAAATGCCAGTCAGCATTCGGGTTCTTAGTCTCTAGTGTCTCTGAGGGCAGGCACACCTGTGGGAAGCACATGCAGCAGATCTCCTCACCCAGGTGCTGCTGGGAGCAGCAGTCCAGGAACTGAAAGGCCTGGATGTGGAAGCAGTGGTGGTCCATACAACAGTCCTTGAAGATGGGCCAATCTGAGTTACAGAAAATTGGGGTGCAGGACATATTCCCAGCCACCGCCAGGCTGGCAGGGTCCATAGGGGGTACAGAGAAGGTCAGGTAGATGGCAAAGGCAAAGTTCTTACCTACAGTGCACTCTTCCAGAGTATAATAGCAAAAGGATGTATCAGGATCCATACAACAGTCCTTGGCCAGACACTGGGCAGGACAAAGGTTCTCTGGACCACAGGGCCCCTGCCAGCTTTTGAGAATTCCGCAGTCCCCTTTTTTTCTTAAAGTGGTGATAAGGACAGGGCACCTTGATTTCCCATCTTTGTCCTGATACAGGGCACCTGAGATAACATATACCACCTTCACTGTGTAGCGCTTTCTCATGTGCTGGGCATGACAGGCAGTGTAGAGGTGTTCAGAGTGTTCAGCTGCCTGCCTTCTTCCACCACATAGCCACAGGACTGGAAACTTTCCCCCATTGAATCTAGACTTTTGGATGAATGGATTCCTGAACCTTGATCTCCTCCATGCTGCATGCTGCCACCTGGCAGAGTCACAGTCATGCACACATCATGCAGGAAATTGACAGGGCCTTGGGGGGGGGGGGGCAGGGAGATGCAAGGGAGAAAGGATGAAGAAGGACACTGTGTCCAACACCTATCCCCCCTGTGCTTTGTACCACACTGTCAGGCAGTATTACTGCTGTTGGTTCTTCCTCTGGACACAGATGCTGCAGTCCCAGTAGGAAGTCAGTTAGGTCTTATGCCCCCAGCTCTTCAGGGCATTAGTGACGAGGAGAGGCCTCATTGTCTTTCTCAACAGCTAGGTGGCGCTGTACCTTCTCACATGGAACTGGAGCATCAGGCGCTTCATGCCACCGGGACCTAGATACTGGAGCTCTGCCTGGCCTGCGGCTTCTGCTGCTGTGGTTCTCGATCCTGCCTACTGGTCTCCATGAAGCCCCCCTTGGGATCATTCTGTGCACCATCGCCCTGAATCCCAGAGCCATCTAATAGGACACTTCCAGCATCAAGGAACTATCTCTGTTTTCTCCCTTCTTCCTTGTGGCCAGTCTCAGAAGGAAGAAATTGGACAGCCATGTTCTTCAGGTCCAGCCCAACACAGCCATCAGACCTCCCCTCAAAATAGCTTCCATGCCCAACAGACTGCCCCTCTTCTCCACTCTCAAAGTCCTTTCTCCCGAGCTGATTTTTATAGCAATCTCCCACGTGGAGACTGCCCAGTTCAGATTCAAAGCCCTCACATCATTTCCTTCAGCTTCAGAAATAGCTTTGCTATCCCATCCGTGGGCAGACACTAATCCAGTACAGAAGCAGCTAAACTCTGAGCTAAGCTGATATCAACTTATTTTGATAATGCAAATTCGACAAGAATGGAAGAAATAAGTGAGTCAGTGTGGTTTTTCATTTTGTATCATTTAGAAATTTACACATTTGGGAATTTGAGCTGGGAAAGCTCAGTTTCCTAAAAGGAAAGTCAACTGAGAGATAAAAAATGTAGCATCTGAAGAAGAAAGTGCCAATAAAAAGTAACCAATTTGTAAGAAACAGTGCTTTATACCACGACAAATTGTCTATATGTTTCATTGCAAATGGAGGCTAAACTAAAATCTCCACATTTTCTGAAATTGGCCAGTCATTTGCATTACTTCAGAGTGCACACACTGGCCAAAAAATTAGGAACCCTCCTCCAAAAGTCTCGTTGAAATTATGTGGGCAGTAAGAACTATCTAGACAGGCTGTGGTATTGTCACGGATGTGGGAAAGGACAAACAGTGGAATAGCAGGAAAGCAAAAATATACCCTATGCGTAGCGGAGAGATGAGGGTTAGCCCAGGTTTAGCTGTTCAGGAAATGCCGTATAGAAACCTATGCCCTCAGGCCAAGGACAGGAGCGACCTGGTGCTAGGCGAGTCTCAGGACATCCAAACCTCAATGCTGAACGAGGAGCAGAGCAGAAGCAGGAAGTAAATAGGCTACACAACAAGACACACCAGAAGGACATGAATAATCACAGGGAACTAGGAACAGGAGAGAAGTAGAGTGCCTTTTAGGTGTACTGGGCATGACAGGGTTGTATTCCTTATTGCTGAGTGAAAGTGTTAAACAACACAGGGGAACGACTACACAACATGGAATGAAATGAGCAAAGAAGTAAAAATGAGGTGCATGTTGTTTTAATGTGTCTACAAATGAAAATATTATTTTTTAGGATTCTCATTATGAAAGAGCATGATTACATAAATATCCTTAAAAACTTCACAATACTGTAAGTTAAATCAAGGGTCACTACATAGTGATACCAGTACCAGCTAGCTACTATACATTGTAAATGATTCAACACTAGAGCTACCCCTGTCACAAATCTTATGTGGTTAGGTCCATGGATACAAATTTGAGTAATTACTTGCATTTTTCCGGTTTGTTTACTTAACCCAAACCCATGCACACCCTTGTTGTGAAATATCATTTTTGTAGCTTTAGGGCAATGAGAATGATACTTGTGCCAGAAGCCCCAAGGTAGTTTTTTTTTTCAGAAGTAGAAAGTAAAAAAGTAAAAGTAAGAAAGTAAGGCTTTCCACTATTGCAACAGTCTCACAGTTTGGACCACGGCTTAGGACACAGTAACAATGTAACAAAAGCATATTGGTAACGGATACAAATCTGGCAGATTTTGCAGATCTGCTTTTCAGTTTTATTATTGGGGTGTTTAAAGAAAAACTCCAAAACTGGTCTACTGTGTATACTGATAAATAAATAGGGAGCAGTTAGACGATATCAAAATCCTGAGCTCATGCCATGTAATTTCAAAAACATGCCAGACGCACAATTAAGATCAAATTTACTCAATTTAATTTAATAACAATCTGTACAAATAGCGAATCAAAAATTATTATTATGAGCTTGCACCTGGTGCTCTGGTCTCCGCCCACAGTTCTAAAACATACTTGCATATTAATTAGCTGCTGCTAGCCCTGGTGTGAGAGTGTGTGTCTGTGTCCGCCCTGTGATGGACTGGCGTCCTGTCCAGTGTGTATCCTGCCTTAACCCGTTGCTTTCCAAGATAGGCTCCACTTCCCCAGTGCCTTGTATTGGGATAAAGCTGTTAGAAAATGGATGAATGGGAGAAACCCTGAGTAATAAAGATTGTACCAGGATGTTCCTATTGACATGATTGGATTACCATATTTGTAAGGTTTTCGCTTTGACAGTGAGTCACATCACATTTTATATAGAAAACTTAAGTCTTTTATAATAACACTTCATAAAAATAAAACAGCTAATCCTTGATTTTAGACAAGATGTGAGTGTCATTGTCAGAAGACCATCCCGTGACAGTATAAAATCAGTCTTTTCTGACAACAAAAGCCTAAAACTCCCTATTCTTTACTTTGGCTTTTTTCAATCTACTGTAGGGCCGGATACATTTTGTTCCTCACAAACAACACTGTCAGATAACACAGTGCTTCACTATGGGTTGTATATATTAGGAATGAAAACTCATCTATCTTTGCATGTATTTTCCCAAAAGATAGCCCTGCTGACCTTTACAGGATTTATAAGTATATCAGTTGTGCCTTTGAGTATTCTTGCCAACACCTTTGTTCAATTATTGTTCTGTCAGTTGTCATTTTGGTGCAGTTCTAATCTTAGTCTTCTAAGTCCTTAGTTTTAAGATTCACAATAACCACCTCCTTCCTGGGACACCTCAGCTTAATGATAAACACAGAGATATAGACTCCCTTACAGTGATGTAGTAACAAGAGGTCCTGTAAGACATTAGCCTTTCATAACCAGTAGCCTGTGTGAGAATGTTGTGTAATATTTGTCTAATTCTGAAAATGTTGCCTCAACTCTTCTAGCATATGCTATTTACAAATCACTAATACAATAAAGCCATGCCTTGCTTCATACAGTGTATTGGGTTATATAAACAAACTGAAAAAAAAAACTTATTTTAGAAAAGAATAAAAGAGTAATAATAATAAGAATAATAAGAGTCTTTTATTTTGGAGTTTTTTATGCGTTTTAGTCACTTCACCTTTACAGAGAAAATAAATATTGTACACATCATCAAAATGAAGTAATTTTTTCTTAGAAACCCTGAGGTTAAGAATAAACAGGAATGTCAGAAGACACAAAAATCCACAATGAATATTCCAGTAAGCCAAAAGAGGTAAAACAAGGAGTTAGACAGCAGTGGGAAAAGACAATACAACCAGATAGCTAGCTTGGATTCCAAAGAATAGAAACTTGGCTGGCATACACACCAGAGTCCATAGTGCTAGAATATAAGTTTTTAAAAATGCAGGGGCTCAAGTTGAAGTTATTTGAATTCACAAACAAAAAAATATTTACAGGTCAACTGATCAGTTAAAGCTTTCCTTTTGTTCCGCTTCAAATGGGTAAAGTAGAATTCTGTACTGTACATTCACAAGAAGAAAAAATGTGTAATTATTTTTTTTCTGTCACGCCCTCTGGCTCCTACTCTGTCCTGTCCCTAGTTTCCTACTTTGCTGTCCTTCCTGTTTCCCTCTTTCCCTGAGCTATATATTTCTGGGTCACTTATTCTGCCTCGCTCGGCATTGACGTTCAGATGTCCTGAGACCCGCCTAGCACCAGGTCGCCCCACGTCCGCTACCTGAGGGCATAGGTTTCTATACGGCACTCCTGAACTCTTTGCACTGGTGAGCCCGGGCTAACTCCCCATTTCGCCGCCTCGCATAGGGTCTTTTTTTGCTCTCCTGCCTCTCCATGGTTTGTCCCTTCCGACATCCGTGACATTTTCCAGCATTACCTCCACTGGAAAGTAGATGGTGCAGCTAAGATCTATATTCTTTATTTTCCCTCTTTCCAATGACTTTATAAAATGTAATCTTTATTGTTTTTAAATGCTTAAGTGTTTTAATTCCTTTTTAAATAACATTTTCATAGGACCTTTTACAGACAGTTTATAGAACTGTTTCTGCAGTGATGTAGGTCTGAGAGTAACTGAAGCATTCTGCTTGGATTCCTAAAAATCAAGGTCACATACCCAAAAAATGTATTAAGCTTCCAAGGAGCTATTCATTTGGAACACATACACAATGCCAGTAACTCAGTGCTATGATCTAATAGTTGTAAGAAAAGATGTTTATTTCAGCTGGATATACTTATAAAACACTTATTCCACAAAACAAAACAATGTATTATATTTAAACAGTTATGTTTTTTTCAATCAATGAATTGGTTAGTTCTTGCTACTAGGAGATGTAATCCAAGCTAATGAAAAGAGTTTTCTAGTTCAGACCTGCCCATTGGGTATTTTTCCGTGATCTTTTTTAAGTACGTCCTTGGAACAGATTTCTTGCTTGTGTCTTGTAGGCAAATTAATCTGACTGTGGCTTTTGCCAGAGTACAAAGACACAGGGCTGCTTGCAGATGATATGGAAAATGGACAAAATGTGGGGGCTAAAGTACGAACTGATGATTACAAAGGAATAAAATTCATCAAATGTAAACATTTTTTTGTAGCTACAGTGACAACTTGGGATGGTAATTACTCCAGCTATGCTTGTTTGGCCTGTGGAAACAACAACACATCAGTGCTTATTGATATTTAAGTATTTTTTCCCTGTTAACAGGGTTTTTGGGGGCTAATTACCAGTAGCCATTACAAAGCAAAGGAAAATCTGCTCTTTCTACTGGCGTTCTTCCTATACCCTTGCCCAAACTGTCTGAAAGGTTATGTGGCTAAGCTACTTATCAGCTTTTATTTCTAATGACTAATCTTTGCCATGCATTAACTTGTTTCTTTTGTTTGAACTGACAAGAACCCCTTTTCAAAACCCTTCCTTATTTGATTACACAAACAACAAGCTCTGATATATCCCACCCTTACAGTATATACCCTGAGTGCAGCCTTCATTAAAAACATCTGAACCCAGTGCAAACTATCTTTTGGCCTTAATTACCTGTGGCCAGCTGAGAAATGTTTCTTGACTCCTGGAGCTATGGAATTGAAATGAGTAAAGATACGAGATTGTGTCATATTCTTGGCCCATAATAGACACCTTCTGTGACTTTGCCCTGTATTGTCACAGTGTCAGGATTTAGTAATCAAGTTTCTTTGGGCCTCCACAGTAAATTAGGTTTCACCCCATTACTTTAACTGTACTTCTTATGTTTCCTTCAGTGGTACAGTATGTACACTCTGGTTTAATTTGGACCTTTGGACTGTTTTGTTTTAGTTTGTTACCATTATGTTGTGCTATGTACAGTATGAAAAGTAACACAGACAAAACAATAAATGCACAACCATAAGGTCAGTATTTCTTATTTATGAATTTATGAAGGTCTGTTTATTGTCTCTGTCATAGATACTGTATGTATGAAGTAGATTGGCCACGTTTGAATACATAAAACTCAGCCTCATTTCTCTGTGTCACATACATCTAAGGACTACAAATGTCAATTAAATTGATCCAGGCAAACAAATTGTTAGTTCGATTAACTAATTAAGAGTTCAGGGTGGAAAAACAAATCAGGCATTTCACAATTGGATTACACCTTATATGTTATATGTTGAAGAGTGATTTGAAATCCTTGAAGCTAAAGTAGAGAGAAACAGACCATCTTTGCAGTGAACCCTTTGCATTTGATAACTACCCTGAACACTTCTGGACAAACAAATTAAATCATTCATTAAATAATGAATGGTTTTGAGACATTTTAAATAGACCCACTTGAAAAAACAAAGAGCATTTACTTAATCTGTCTCTTTGATGCCCAAGGATCATTTGGAGGGAAAGCCCCATCACAGAGCTCAAGACCACAATGCCTTTCTCTCTATCAACATGCAAAAATGGAAATGAAAATGCTTTCTTCCATTTCCAACAACCACTTTATCCTTATTTAGCTGGAGAGCCATGGCAGCCACAGGGGGAAGATGGGCAAACACCCAAATATTACACTAATTCACCACAGGGCACACACACAGGTGCATGTTCTTGTGACGTGTACTGATATGACCTTTGACTACCATATGACTTGTATTTCTATCTTTGAAGTCTGCCGTAAACAATTGCCAGTAAGACAACTGCTGTGTAGATGAATATCAGAAAATATGAGGTGCCTGGTGTGGAGTGTGAAATAGGAAAGCTGTGTTTGAATTGAGTATAAATGAATGATGATTTCACATAAGGAATACAGCCAATATTCTCTCACTTGGCCAGTTCAGCTATGCAATCATTTGATCACCAACTGTTCAGCAATATGTTATTCAACACGAGACAGTGTGTTTAAACATTTGGTATTCATTTTAGTGCGGGTAACACATTAATAAAGCATTTTATCTACAGGCATGAGGCTTATTTACAAAAAAATATATTTTCCTCCACATTTTAAAGTGCTTTGCAACTGATAAATTAAAGAAAAGAAAGCTGCAAAAGCTCCATCATTTAAAGGACATGTTTCTACAGGGGCTATGTACACATGTAGTGTTTGTATATTTGTATCTGTATACAAAAGCCACATCAGATCTCTTGCAGAATAAACTTGTGACATACTTCTGCATGCATTTGCCAAAATATGTAAAAATGTAGCATTCCTCTGTCTTGCATACACTATATATAGTCAAGAGTGCATTTGCACCATCATCGGTGATTTCCACCATTTTAGTAGACTTTCTATCTTATTCCTACAGCTCTTAAAAGTACAGGAACTTATGTCATCATTTTGAAATGTATTTTTTGAAGAAAGCTAGTTACTTTGATTTGTGTTGCATTTAACTAAATCAGTGCATACACTTCAGTCCCCCAAATCTTCAGGTCTAACAGCTTCCTAACTATCAATACATTTGGTATGTTAAGCAAAATACTGTACAAGACACAGAATACTATGTTCATGTACAGTAAGCCTGATGATGACTGTTGTGGAAGGATACTTAGGTGACTAGGTAGTGTTCTGGTTCCCGACTCACATTCTGAAATTAACTATGGAGGTGTGTGACCCTGATCCATCTGTACTGTCAGATATTTTAACTGTTTTGTATTTTCAACAATTCTGTATATTAGTTTTAACACTTCTCTGTTCTCTTTTAAGGTATTTTAATTCCTCTTTATAATGTTTTTCTTAACATATTTTTACATTCAGGAGAGAATTATCTGTTTATCCATTTGGGATTGCTGCACGTATAGGACGTCAACATATCCTATCACGTGATTGAAATTCTAATATCTTTAACGTGCAGTAATGGTGTTTCTGCAGTATTTGAAGTGGTTTTGAAATGCTTATTGGGACATTCCAGTATATACAAAGCATGATTACATAGGATAATTTGATAAACATGGTATCATTATCTGAGAGACAGAGACTTTCTTCCAAATGATGTTTGGTTGCAGTACAACATGTGAATAAAAAATCACTGCATGATATTTTTATGTGCATCATATTATTCTTCTATGGTTTTGATTTGTGGGACAATACATTTGATGGTTTCAAATTTAATTGTTTTCATGTGTGTTTTATTCCAAAAATATTTCAGATACAATTTGCACTTTCAATGTGGTATGCTTCCAAGCATACACTGATTACATGAGTTTTATTATGTGTATCATTAATTCCTATCCCATTACTTAATGGAAAAGGAAATCTGGAATCATAATGTGACAAAAACAACTTCAGTTTCTCATGCCAATAATGATGAGAATGATCATAAATTTAGAACTTTGTGAGCAATAAATGGAACTGCAAAAACTATTGTATATAAGACATGACTTTTGCATGCAGCCCTAATTCTTCTAAGGTCATGATAACTGAGGTGACACACAGCTACATAGAAGCTCAGGGCAGCTCAGAACAGGAAAGAATATGTTAATCTGCCTTGGTCTTCAAAAGAGAAAATCCAGGGATGGAAGTTGTCCAGTTCTAATGACTTCTTCAGATGGACTGCAAGAAATGACTTAATGAGTCACTGGTGTCACCAATTTCGAAGGACAAACAAAAGGCGTACACTAAGTAAAGATGCAACACATTGATAAATGTGATATTGGTACAGTTATGTAACACAAAAATACTACTTTAATTCATAAGATCCTATGTCTAAATTCTTAAGAGACTCAAACCAGGTTTTCGTGAGACCATCTAGCACAACATCTTCCAAAGGTAGAAAAACTTCCAAACTTCCGAAGGTAGAAGCATTCCTTACCTGAAGAACAAAGTCCTTTGGTGCTTCTGATTCCAGTTTGCAAGGAAGTAACGCCCTGGGACTACTCTGACAGCACAAGAAAACCTACAGTAACTACCAAGTAGACTTTCTGTGCAGAGGGTGCCTTCCATTAAACCATCAATAAATACAGTACATAACTTACTGTACTGTATGTCATTTTCTGCCAAACGTACCACATATCATCATTGGGATATCACCCCATAATTGGTGGCCAGAAAACTAAAAGGAAATGTTAGGTTACTCCCAACATTAGGTTTCCCTAGTTGACTGAAGCGAGGAGTAATCAGTTAACTTTGAAGAAATATATAAGATGTGAGGAAGGGGTTAACTGATTCCTTTCTGCACAAGGACTGGACTTCTTGTGACACAAGACATTCCAGGCTTAGAGTTATGGTAGGAAAGGGGGATAACTAATAAGGATTCCAGATGCCAGCTAGGAAACCCTCCCAAGGAAGGAAACCTAACACTGACCATTAAAAGTGGCCGAAGTCTGTGAACTGTCCGAACACCGTGACCTCCCCCCATTACCACGGAAACGAACTATGTCAGAAGCAGCAAAGAAGTGCTGTATAAACTGGAAGTTTTGTACCTGTACTTTGAACAATACTTCATCTCGGGATCCAGAACTTATTTGTCTGTTACAACAGCTTGGCAGGTGTTTGTGGGCTTCAACAACAGAAGGAGAGCAGTGTTTGTTCTGTTGTCATATCCCTATGAGCATTTACACTATGGCTTGTCAATGGCTGTGGTATATAACAGCTCAGTTCCTGCTGGGGGGCTATATGGCTACTCTTACAACGAACCAGAATTACAGGAGTAACCATGGGTTCACAAATCTCAATGGGGCTACCAAGACCAAGCAGTGCCTCCCTTTGACATTCTTGGTAATGAAGAAGCTTCTGTGATCATTCATCTCCATAGCTTGTACCAGTGGCACACTGTTGACAGCAGCACCAGTACCTTGTCTGTTAAATTATATAATGATGTTAAACTAGGGCCAAAGGAGAAGAGAAGAAAAGGGAAAGATACTGTACAATCAATTACTAAAATAAATTACTAATACACAAAATGAATAATACAAAAAATATTAGCACTTTTAAGGAAACAGAAATCCCTCTACAATAGCAATGTAATAAATTTAAACAACCTTAAAGAAACTTAATAAAATACTTCAAATTAGAAGAACCAAGAGCAAAGCTAAAAAGTGAGAGACTCCAATGGATTTGGGCTGATAGTTCTCCAGATGTGGTGCTCAAGAGGGTGCCTTGAATGGGGCCTGAATCAGCCAATCTCAGATTATGAGTCAGACAATGCTCATGCAATAAGATGACCTGGAGTTAAGCCATTCAGGACCTTACACAATATACGAGCAAGACAACCTTAAAGGCTTCAGGAAACCACTGCAATTAACACAAAATGTGAGTTACCAAACTGTATGTGCTGAAGCACAGTACGTTGACTTAAACAAACCACAGAATTCTAGACATACTGAAGCCTTTGTATCACTAATAAGACACATGCATTAGACAAGATAGCACTAATATTGTAGTTAGAGGCATTGTTATAATATAAAATGCAACAAAAGCCCCTTAGTCTAATATAGACATCTTCTGATTTCTGAAACTGTGGCAGTGAACTTATACTGTTTACTATTACAGGAAGTGAGGGGTCGTAGACTCAGTCTTGAGACAAAACAAGAGATCATGATTAGGAAACCAAAAACAGATTACAGTAAGTCTGTAAAAACAGTGATCCAAGGTTGTACAGTCAGTCCAGAGTAAATGCATCATTCTCAGATGTCAGCAGGCAGCCCCTTACCAAGGCAAGCTGCTCCAACAAAGAGGGTCATAGCAAGCATATAATAAAAACCATTAAACAAAAGATAGTGCCTGGAATAAACTCCCTCTATCAATAAAAAACAGCTAAAATAAGAAAGCCAAAAACACTGTGGAAAAGCAGCAACCAAACAAAAGAAAATGCTAGTTCAAGTAGGAAGCTGCGTCAGCATGCGTAGGCTGCAAAGGAACAAGTAACAGGTTTATTCCATGCTGAAAAGAAAAGAAAGGAAACAACGTTTCGGCTGTGGAGCCTTCAAGAGAACGATAGATACATACTCATTATAAATTACTGGGTGTGAATACTTAATTCTGCAATAAAGCAGTGCAAGATGTACAGATAGTTATTCATATCTTGGACATTTCCTTTTTTGTGGTCTTCCTGCCCACAACATTAATCATTGCTGTTCAATGCTGATGCTGATACAGCTGCAAGAAAAAAAAATATTTTAAAACTTTCACTCTTGCTTATAGCTCTGCTGAATATTGGGTCTCCATATATCACTGACTTTTTTTACCCATTGCATTCTGGGAAAGGGCATGAAATGTGTTACACTCAATGTCGTCCAGTGGCGCCCCCAGGGAACAAGGGAGGATAAGGGTGGGTGTTGCAGATCCACAGTCAGTCCAGAGGGAGTGGCCAGCTCACTGCACCTCAGACACAACGCAATGCCATCCAGAGCAAGACAGTCCAAATTCCTAGAAGTCAGGGTCCAGGAGCACGGGCCGTGTAAGGTGTCGGATTCTTCAGGTGTGGTCCATATTCCTAGTGGCTGGGCTCTCTGAGAAAGGGCCACATGGGATAGTGGACAATATGCTGGAGTCACCTGGGATGCAGGCAGGCAGGCTGGGACTAGAACTGGAACTGGAATGCAAGGACGTAGTGCTGGGAAAGCAGATGCAGGACAGGGTGGCCCTGCATCTCCAGGGTCTGAGCACACACCAGAGTGTAGGGCAGGGCTGAGGGGCCCAACCCATAGGCAAGACAGGATACTCCTAGTTGGAACAGTCTTCAGGGAGGCATGCAACTGCCAGGATGAACAGAGCACATGCTTTTGGAGGTGGGGGGGGGGCTCTCCTGTCTAAAGCAGACCAGGGCACACCATCAGGGGATTCAGGGGATTTCTAAGGTGCAGACTGGGTCGAGAGAGTCATCTGCTGAGCTCTAGTCTTAAGCGGGGACCTGGCCTCTTTCCCACTCAGCAGCTGGCAGCCTCTGGACAGCACAGCCATGGGCAGAGCTCCCAATCGGAGCCTAAGGGAACTGGAAACCAAGAAAAGGAAGAGCTTTACTGGGACACTGGAAGGTGGTTTAGGAGGTGAAATGTTGTACATGTGCTGGGTCACCATGGAGAGATCAATCAGGGTTTAAACTCCTTCAGAGCACCTGCTGCTGGGAGAATCTCAGTACAGACGGGTGCTCTGCATATCCCCTCTCCTTGGCAACCAAGGCAGGGTAGAGGTGTGGCTGCCTGCCACTGCAACGGTGACACGCACATTGAGGTGCAGTGTGGGTGGGCATACCAACCCCCCAGTCCAAGGTGTATCCTTGCCTTATGCCCGTTGCTTCCTGGGATAGGCTCCAGCTCCCCTGCAACCCTGTTTGGAAGAAGTAGTTAGAAAATGGAGGGATGGGTCAAGTTCTTAAATGCATACTGTTCTGTTTATATTTTTTAATTAAAAAAAGAACTACATTGACATTATACAATACAGTATGAGTGTGCTCTCAAGGAAACATACTTCATTACCCTCATCATTACGGTGCTTCTCGACCCATTTACCACAGTTAATTTTTTCTTGAGTTCTCACTATGAGACACAGTTCTCAGTATGACTTGTTGCAGTAATGGGTCCAGGTTGAGTTGCCAGCTGCTTTGCAGCTTTCGCTCCCAAATTGCTTTACTGCAGCTTATTGCATGCTAGCACAGTGCTTTGCAAGATGCCAGCTTTTCTCTTTGATATCCTGTTGGATATCTATTGTTAATTTGAAGTAAAAGTGTTGGAAAATGTAAGTTTTTTCCAAAGTAGAACTGAAATTGAAACCAGATCAAAAAACAATTGGAGGTGCCCACACCGTGCATTTTTGGGAATTATATGTTCAGTTCTTAGTAATTTAATCAAAAGCTACTTACTAAATATTGGTTTAAAATGAAGTGTCCCACCAAACATTATCATTTTATTGGAAACATCTGAGTCAGTGTGCATTGGCTCCAAAGGAACAAGCAAAAGTACAATTAATTTTTACCTCTTCTCATAGAGCACATACATTCAAGTAGGTTATAATTTACTCTTTGATATAAATTAACTTTGTTTTAAACAGAGTAATTGATTCATTTATTTCCATTTGTTCTGGAAATATGACCATATTTTAAACTTAAACATTAAAATCAAGTTCCAAAGTACTTCAAAATACAAGAGCTAGAAAAATGATCATGAAAAGAATGTAATTGTTACAGGCCAGCAGGAGTGTTATATTAGTTTCAGCTGAGCTGTCAATAGAGGTTGTTTGGACCTCAGCCTCTTGAATATTCATTCACATGAGGTGAATTAAGTATTTAATTAGTTAACTGGGGAAGGATAAGAGTCACATTCTTATATGGGTTTCAGTTAGCCTAGGTTTGGAATACTGTTTAAAGGGATGCACAGTGATAGTTACTGTTTTATTGTTAGATTAGATCTTCTTTTCTTTCTGCTATGACAAGCCTTACTTAAATAAAGCATTTCCACCATAATTTCCTTTCCACTGAGGTTTACTCATCTGCTTAAGTATCACAATTTACCTGAGAAGAGGCAGGCCTGTCACATTAAGAGTTTGAAATGGCTAAGAATCTTAAATAACCCAAAGAGAAGCTACATAAAAATATTAGATGAGAACGTTTTGATTTTAGCAACATGGCAGGTGTGTATAGGCAGACAATTACAGAAAAAAGCAAGTATGTGAAAAAAATGTCTCACAAGAGAATAAATAGCAGGTGATCCCAGCTACTGAATATCGATGGGCAGGCAGAGGAGATACAATAATTCTAACCTTCCAGTCATGGACTAGCTTTTGACCAAAAGCTTTTACAATAAAGTCCCAATGTCCTGTAAAACAAACTAAATCCTCTGTGGTTCATTATGTTTAGGTACAAAATTAAGGGTTTCACATGGGAATAAAAAGTGCAATAAAAATTCTGATACCACTTGCTAAGATGGCAATTTTGATTTCTCTGGAAATTGAGTTGAAATACATCTAATTTGTATGATACCTTACATACAGTATTCATTGCCCAGCTATGTTACAGTGCATGGGTGCCAGAACATAACAGCTATTTAACTATTTTATTTAAATGTTTAATTTATTAAAATATTTCATTCATTAAAATAATTATTTCTGAGTTATTAATTTTGCACATGGATGAAATGGGATACACCTGTCCTCCCACAGATCCCTAGGAGAAATGCTCAGATTCAGCTTGTATTAAAGATAATTTTTGCCTCCAAGTTCTGGATTTTCTTCCTGGAACCCCCCTCCTCACACGTCAGAAACCCCTATTGACATGTCAAGTCTAAGTAGACAACAAATTCTGGCCACCAAGGTGTCCAAAGCTGTGTGTCTAAACCATACCAGAGGATCAAAATAGCTGCCACTCCTCCATACTGTGCAAAATCAACCTTAATCAAACTCCATCCAGTCGTTTGAAATGTAACAGAGCTCATTTGGCACTGAGTTTGTTAAAGAAGGTGATGTCACCCCCTTGGTACCAGGATAATGTTGAATTGGCTGTAGGGTGTCTGGAAATTTAGTGCAGAGGACTTTTCCAATGTCTTGAAAGTGACACTGTATTCCTTTGAAGTTAGAGGTGCCCATGAACAGCCATGATTCATTTCAAACAGTGGGGAGAATTACACCTGTCACACATGCAAGCACAACACTGCCTGTATCAAATAAAGGATACAGAAACATACCTTGCTTCAACATACAGTACTTGTTCAGTTATAGCATTGTTTATCTGCCACAGGAGTTGAATTGCTTGCCTACCATGCAGAGTTATTTTAAATTTCTGATGATGGAAATGGCCGGATTGACTACCATGGAGGTTGAAGAAATGTTTCATTCTGAAATGTCCAATACAGGGCTATTGCAAGAGCTTTTTGTGCAATTCTTTAAAGTGAAAATCCCTACAGGGGTACATTATGTAATCTCTGCATGCCAAATCTATTAAATATATTAGATAAATCAAATACAGTATATTAAATAAATAGTTCAGTAGGAATCGTAAAGCATAATCAATATATTCACATATTTTATTTGAACATTTTTGTGACGACTGTGATGTATTCATGCATGGACCTTCCTCAGTTTTCTATGACAGGTTTATTCTTCCCAAAGTTTTTTTATTTTTTCTATTACCAGATTATATTTTACAGCAAAACACACTCTTTATAATAGTTTTTTTACCAAGCGCACATTATTCGATTGACCATTGAAGTTCACCAGAGTAGAATGTTCTTTACAATAAGTCAACAGGGAAATATAACAACACCATTTTATTAATTTTGCCCTCTTTCCCACGGTGTATTGACACTTTTTTTTTGGTTTACATTTAAGTGTTTGCTCTTGCGTCAAACTGAAATTTAGGGAATACAAATGACTATAATTTTTTACCTTCTGTTTCTTCAGTTAGACAAGAAAAAAAAGAGACAAAGAAATCTTTCTTACATTTTATTAGCATAATTAAATTTAGTAATAAAACACAATGCAATTTATGATCACTCAAATAAACAATGCAATTACATAGAAAATGTTTGTGAGGGAGTAGAGACTGGTAATGTAAACTGGATATCTTAAGAATGGTTTTAGTCTGTGGTTCTTCTGCAATGGATCTTTAACTAGAAACTGAAATACTGTATATAAATACATTTAACAACAATAGTTACAGAAAGAAGTACATTTAGTCCATCTTTGGTGAATAGCTGAAGAGATTTAGCCCAAAACGTATTTGTTGTAACCTAACATAAAAGGCATTGTAAGAGACAAGTAATAGGTTTATTCCATGCTGAAAAAAAGAAGAAAGAGAACACAACGTTTCGGCCGTGGAACACTAGTTTGAAAGCCAAAAAGACCATCTGACCTACAATAAAGTTTATTTATAAATACATACCAGACAATAATTCAGATTCATCCAGATCACAAATCTCTAAAGACAGTAAGACTGGGCTTCCCAGTGTTTGTACCGTTGTGCTTCTGTCCCCAATACCTGTTGATTTTTAATCTGAGGTCTTCATTACTTAATAGAAGTGTTGTTGGTACTAATAAGAATACTTTTTAAAACTGACTTAAGAATATTAGGATCATCGAATGAGACCCACCATTGCGAAGCCACTCCAGAATTTGAAGCTTCGCAGTGAGTAGAATACTAATGCCATGCAATGGAAAATAGAGAATTACCTTTTGAAAGAATATCTTTTAAACACAGAGGAACTGTTTTCAGTTTTAGCAAAAAGGCAGAAAAACATTTTCTTGGGGAGGGGGAAATAAAAAATACATAAAATAAAAGAAACTCTAGCAGTAGGTAACAGTATGAGGCTTGTGCATTCTGGCGGTAATGACGAGGCAAAGTGAAAAGCAGCTCTCAGGCAATGGTCAGGCGGGAAACACCGCAACAAAAAAGGGGGTTTCAAAAAAGAAAAGAAAGACATACTGTATAATTGAACCCAAGACTTAGGGCTGCAGAGTGGTAGTGGCAGAGAACAGGGAAAGCACTGAAACAAGTAAGCAAGCACAAAAAGTTTGAGAAAAAAAGAAAACTGGCAAAAAGAAACTATGAGGTAGCAAACATACAGTAGCTCAGCTTTTGACAGAACCCCGAGTGAAGGGTGGGAAGTATTTCAGGAAAATTAAACTAATAATAAAATGATAAATTAATTGGTTTCCCATTGTGAAAGTTTGCCTGAGCATGTGTATGTGGGACCGATTACCAGAGCCCACTCGGGCATGACACTGGCATGTTGGTTCTTGGTGTTCTCTGGCATGACTCTAACAAAAAGTAAGAAAATACAGCATATACTAAACAACACAAAGTGTTACATACAGTAGCTTATACCAGTTAACAATATCCACACATAAAACTATGTATTTCAGAGGCCTATATTCTACTGACCCAAAAGCCCATAATTCTAGCCCTTTTATCCAAAACACTTTGTAATACTTTCACAGGCTAACATCCTAAACCCTGCATCCTAAGTAAAAGAATACTGTTATGACAAGACTTACTGACAGGCTGAAGAATTCCAGAGCATGAGTCCAGTGAAGACTCAGAGACAGACGTAAGCTGACGGAGATTGCCTAAAGGGAGGCAATAGCAGACAAACTGATCGGTCATTGAAGGCAAGCTCAGTTATCAGGGTTTGTTTGGGCAGTGTGACTGCAGTCATGTAGGGTTATCAGGGAAGTGGTTTCAGATTTGCTGGTGCTTGGCTTAAGTGACAGGCAGTGCAGGTTGGAGACCAACCAGGATTCAGGCTGATTGCAATCTGAATCCTGAACTTGTGCAGTAAGCACTAACCTGGTCTGAAGGTAACTCAATGGCTGAGCAACAGATCAGTGACAGATCACGCTTTAAATGTCTTCAGAATTAGCAGCCTTGAATTGGAGGCAGGCAGTTGGAACAATCAGCCTGAGCGAGTTGGCACAGCCCTGGGAGGTGTTTGACTCCTTGTGCAAATGTGCCTGGTTTCCGCAGATACTGAAGGCTCAGGCATAACAAATACAGTCTTAGACTAAATCTCCCTTCCAACCACACGGATGCCCAAAAATGCATGTTATTCTAAAAATGCATCGCCAAATTAAAAGAGAAGGTTTTTAGCCTGAGGATTCCACTATGAAGGAAATCAGAAATTCCTAAAGTAAATAAGTCATCAAGCTCTGTATAAAAAGGTTTAAGTTGTTTAGCTAGAATCCACTAGAGTCACCAGGGTTGATCATCAAAAAGATCCTCATGTATGGCACAATCATAGAGGAAGAAGAAGATGATGCTGCTCCTTCTTCTCAGTATTTCTTGTCTTCCTTATCTTTACTTTCTCTTCTCCTTTTCTTCCTGTTTTTTGTTCTCCTTTTCCTTGTCTCCATTCTGTTTTTTATGCTTTGTTTCTGGTTTGAAACATCTGAAGACTTATTAAGAAGCTAACTAGTGTAAACCGAAACATTCCTTTTGATTATGTGTTTACCCATTTTTCTGCCCAACAGCTAAGCAAACAACTCAAATAAAATCTATTGTTCCCAGGCTCTCTGTTTAGACTTTGATCAGTGCAATATGATTTGAACTGCCAAAGTTACAAATAGTATGACCCACTCAGCTGTAACAATATTTATCAGCTGAAGATTCTTACAATTAGCATCCAACAGCAACGTCTGGTTCGTGTTTCAGTGCCTGAAATAGGAAATTGATCAATCACTACTGCTACGAGTAAGTTCTAAATATTTATACCAGCTGAGATTCAATTATATCATTTCTTAAATGGTTTCAGTAACAATTAATCATCCTTTTTTGGGGGGTTTGTGTTGTGTGTGTCTCTATGTTTACTTATATTATGCACATATCGGCCAATGTTTTTGTCAGGATTTAGTGGGTGTTTTTTCTCTTTTGCTTCTGTTTCCCTCTGCAATCAAGGTTCCCAGACATTGTAGTGCAAACAGTACAGCAGACAGCAATCATCCAAGATTGAGTGAAACCCGTCAATTACCACACTTTTTAGTCAAAAACAGAAAAGATGTGTTGAGGTGCTGAGCTGGAACTGGACCTGGAATAGAGGAATGGGGAGAAGAGACAAAGGAAGGACAGTGCACCGTTAAACCTGGTCTCGGATGATACGTAAAACCGAGGTCCTGACTCTCTGTGGTCATTAAAAATCCCAGGGTGTTTCTCGAAAAGAGTAGGGGTGTAACCCCGGCGTCCTGGCCAAAATTCCCATTGGCCCTTACTAATCATGGCCTCCTAATAATCCCCATCTATGAATTGGTTTCATTACTCTCTGCTCTCCTTCCCACTGATAACTGATGTGTGGTGAGTGTTCTGGCGCACTATGGCTGCCGTCGCATCATCCAGGTGGATGCTGCACATTGGTGGTGGTGGAGGGGAATCCCCATTACCTGTAAAGCATTTTGAGTGGAGTGTTCAGAAAAGCGCTATATAAGTGTAAGCAATTAATTAATTATCTGCATACTGTTGTTTTCTCAAGTAGCCCCCACTTGTTTATTTCTGCCTACCTCTCGTGATCACCTAGACAATCACACTGCAGGAAGAGGATATATTGTATATATTGTATAAGGCTTAAGATAGAAGGCCGAGGAGTCTTGAACAATCTGTTTTATATATAACGTATAATTGAACATGTTGTTTGTAAGAGGGCAACTGAATCTGGAGGGTTTGATAAAGGGTTAAGTCACTGGAGTATTCTGGTGAAAGAGTCCAGATACACTGAAGAGTGCATTAAGATCACATACACACAAGGTTAGGGAGCTGGCGACACCTCTGTGAAGCCTGCCTCCCTTTATAAGGTTTAGCGAGTAAAAGGCCCAGGGGAATCGGACCCTCGCTGTCAGGTTTGGTTGCAGAGCTCACATGGAGACTCCGAAGGTTAGCTCACAGGGAGCTCTTTCTTAAGGTAGTTAAGGTATGTGGTTAAGTGAGATGTACACGATTTGAGATCAAAACCCAGTTAAAAACACCAACTCCAGTCAAGGCCACTGCCTAAAATGAAGTTAAAACAGGGGTAAATGTGACAGAATTCCCCCATGCTCAACTGCCAATTTTGTGGGACAATTGAAATAGAGAGGAAATGCTAGAGACAAGGAAGGACTGCACAGTGTCTCATTTCCTGCTTCAATGAGATGGAAGGAGGTGTGTCAGGTGTGACAGCTGATTTGGGAGTATGGTACTGTTTGAGGTTTTTTAGAATGTTATAGAGAAATGCGGACTTTGCTCTCATCAGGAAGTGCTTTACTGGAGGTTTTTTTCTTTTTTCTTCTGGTTCTTTGGGATTAGGTTGTTAAATTGTTTTCTTCCATTTTCAGGATGTTTCAGCAAAACAACATGGTGGTTAGTATAAAGTAAAATTAAAACTTCAATTAGTGAACATACTGTAACTGTCTACTGTTGGTCTGTGGATATACTGGTGGCTATGGGGAAGAGACCAGCTACTGTATGTGGGAAGAAGAGTCTAGAACCTTCAAAATTGTCCGATGGTGTAGACAGCTAGAGAACCTGCTGGCTGTCATAATGTGAAAACTACACACCACAAGTTTAGTTTGAAATATTATTATTTTATTTCACACAGAAAAATGTAAAAGATAAATACATATACTGTACTGTATAACTACAGTTCCGTCTGACTGTCTACAAAGGCTATTTAAAATAGTTGTTCATGAAGTGGTTTGTTAATCATTGACTTTCTAAGTATATATATTGAATTTTGATTTGATGCATGGCTGATGTCTTGAGGTTGTCAGACCAGATTAAAGATTTTATAAAGCATGTCACCCCATTAGAGGAAGGCAGTACTGTAACTTGTTCCTTATTTAGTAGCTTTAGTATTTAGCATTCCTATTTAAAAAAAAAAACAGAAAGGCCCCAGTACTGTGAGACAGCAATTTTAACCACTGCACCAGCATGCCTCCCAAGTTTGCTTCCATTGACTCTTAAAATATTCTTCCCAGAACACTTCATTTGGGTAAAGTGGAAATTAATAGAAGTGATACTTACGTTTGTAAGATTTATTTAATAAGGAAAAATATAATGTTTCAATTTTGTTAACTAATAATTCTGTTAATTTCACAGAGCCTTACCAGTTGAAAGTTTTTCTGGTAGGGAAAATTCTACCTACTGTATGACATATTTTCTTCATTTCTGTGGAAGTAGTGAGGTTTTGTTCTAATGTGCAATGTTTGTGTTAGTCTAATAGAAGTGGGATGAGCAATAAGTGGGATTAGCACTCATCCTGAGTGTTTTCATACAAGAGTTGTTGTTTCCAACCTTTCCCCATGCAGGATATAAGTATTGTTTTGGCCACTAACTAGTAATTTATTTGAAATTATTGCACATGTACCACAAAAGCTGCAGGGTTATATGCTATGACAACTCATTCCACTTTTAAAAATAAATGATAGAAAATAATATAGAAGATTATAGAAGAAAAGAATTGTTCACCAATAGTTACACCTGTTTTCATTAAAGATTTGTGTGACTGACTTACTGCCAGAGAGCTTTTTGAAGTCAGTATCAAAGCTTTCAAGAGGCTTGCATTGCACATAGCTACTGAAGTGAAAAAATTCTTTCTATTTAACTCATTAGTTTTCATAGAGCCACTGCATTAGTGTCCATGTCAGACTAAAAGAACAGCAATACATTATTAGGCTTTCAAGCCATTAATCCTACAGTGATTATATGGAAATTACATTGTTAAATTATGTCTTTCATCCCAAATTTCAGTGTGCATAACATGGGTCACTATGTGGTCAGTCACCTCCAAAACTGTATTGGTATTGTCATCAGAGAATGACATAACCCTGACCATCTTCAAGACATGCAAGTTTATCAAAAACAGCAAAGTCTGGGCCTGTGAACGTGATTGAAGGAAATGTGAAAAAGGGGAAAAATAAAAACCCTTTCTACATGCACTGTACTGTAATACAAACTTAGTACCAATATTTATTAAGAAAGTTTACACAGACATAAACTTGGGAAAGCTAAAAAGGTAAAAAATGTATTATCTTACCTATAAAAAGGCTGAAAAATAAGTTATGAAGGAACATGTTGACTCATATCTTAGCTTGGTCACTGTAGGTCAATCATACAACCTTGGCGTCTTCTAGAATTAACATCAGTTGTTTCCCTTTGGTAATAATTTTGGTCATTTTCTTTTGAAATCTGACTCTTTGTGAATTAAGAGCAGTAGCGTGCAGCTGTAAGCTTTTGGTACAGTTTAATTCATCCTTCTGAGAAACATGTTATGCTAAATGAAAAACAAGTTACACCCAAGCAACTGTTAATCATCTATGTAATGGAATATAAAAACTCATAATTCTGAATCATTCTGAAAATGCACATAATTTTCATTCTTTTATATATTTCTTGTTATTCTTGTAAAATATAGTGTTCAAATTACTAGGATCCCTGAAGCATTTGGAAATAAGTAAATGCATCTGTTTCCAGAACCACTGGAAACTGGAAGAAGGAATACTTGGTCTTCTGAACTCACAGTTCTGAATTATTTGTAAGAAAATGTATCTGTTTCCAGAACCACAGGAAACTGGAAGAAAGGATTTTTGGTGTTTGGCCTCTTTTTCCATTGAAATTGAAAGAGCATTTTCCCAAGTTAAACAACACAATGATTCCAGATCTCAATACAAAATAAGAATGAAAACAGCTCGACAGGAGGTCTGCTTAGTGTTCTACTAATGTCTCAGTGGTGATTTTAGCACTTGAGGAGATACATTTACAGAAATAGGGTACTGCCATTGCATCCAGGGTAAATTCTTGTAAGGTTAGACTGTGGCTCAGTGTGTCCCACCTTAGGATGAAGTACTGTATGTGGTTGCATATCTGTCTGTGGGTAGATGGACTTAGGACGTTAATTGTACAGAGTGAAACATGACTTCTCTATCATAAGTATATTTGTGTTTTCTGTAAATGTGTATGAAGGTGAACACTTGTCCCTTCTGATTGGTTTTTAAGTAGACAATGTTGATTGTGCTGCTTCTCTTCACTTGGCTCATATTTCCTGTTTTCTGACTATGTGGAAAGTAGATAATACTCTGTGTATGGTAACTGTCTGGTTTGCATCACTTACAATAATGATAATAATTAATGACTGCTTACATTTATATTGTGCTTTCCTAGACACTTCACTCAAAGTGCTTTGCAGGTAATGGGGACTACCCTCCACCACCACCAATGTGCAGCATCCACCTGGATAATGTGACAGCAGCCATAGTGCGCCAGAATGCTCAGCACACACCAGCCATCAGTGTGGAGGAGAACAGAGTGATGAAGTCAGTTCACAGATGGGGATTATTAGGAGGACATGGTTGGTAAAGGCCAATGGAAAATTTGGCCAGGACACTAGGGTAAAAGCACTTTGAGTGGAGTGTCCAGAAAAGCGCTATATAAGTGTAAGCAATTATTAATTATTATTATTATTAGGACCCACTTAGACTGCAGGGTGAGCGCCCCCTGCTGGCCCCACTAATACCTCTTCCAGCAGCAATCTTCCCAGGAGGCCTCCCATCCAGGTACTAACAAGGCTACATAAGAACAGTTGGAAGTTTAAGTGTCCAAACTGGTGGGTGTTCAAGGGAAGTTAATACTTGAAAATGCTCCCAATACACCCAGCACAAGCTATGGCACTACAGAGAAACAGAACCCGATGAGCTTAGTGTCCTTCTCTGATTTGTTCACAATTAAAGATGCAAGAGACCTGTCTCTGGTATCATGATGATCTTGGAGTTGAGCCACAAATAGACATGCTTGCTGGACTAAGCAAGGGTGAGGTTTTACTATGAGTACAGAACCTTAACAGCGCATTGGCAAATTCTTCAAGGGAAGTCCTGTTACATTATGAAAGAAGATAAAGATTACAAACAAATAATTCAGTGTGACTATTCTTTTAAGAAGTTAGCAGCTTCTTGATCCAACGATCATTTCCAGATGTTTCTTGAAGGAGGCCAAAGTGTCAGCTTCAGCAACATGGCTGGTGTGACACCCAGCTGGGTGTGTTGTAATGAGATCTTTCAAATATACCAGTCCAGGACGGCAGACACCAAAAAAAAACAGGCTTAAGATTAACAAAAAACTGCTTTTTGTTTACAGCGTTACGATACCAAACACTGCACCAACCAAAAAAAAACCCCACAACGTTAGCCTTAGATTCTTTTTGAGCTACTGATTGAAATTCTTCTGCCTATAATTCTGAGCAGCTCAGCTACTTAACAGCCTCAAAACAAACATTTGTAGCATTTCAGTCCCTCCTTGGGACTGAAAAAAACAATAGTAAATCCTTGAGACTTCTGTAAACTTTCAACATCTAAAAAACTCACAGCTGTTTTCATCCATGGTCTTTCTCCCTCTGCTGAAAAGTCCACTCAGAGTATATGCCTTAAAGCCTATGGACAGCAGATTAATCCATTTTCTGCCTCTAAATGCAAATCTGATCAATCATCTTATCTGATCAATCATCTTCCCGGAACTGGTCAGGGGTTTGAGCAGCAGCTCTTTCCCTCAGAGGTTTCAGGGCAATATGGTCTAGAGAAAGCTCCCATCTTGCCTGGCCTGGCCTTGCTCTTACGCTGGGTAGTTTGTTCCACACTCCCACAATCCTTTGTGTAAAGATGTTCATCCTGATCTCAGTTTTAAATTCACTAGTTTCCTCTTGAGTTCTCTGATGTGTGTTTCACCATAGGTTCTGAAGTCCAAGGAGGCCTTACTAGTGCATTATATAATTTTAACATAACATCCCTTGATTTCAATTCTGTGCTTTCAACTACTACTAGTATATATGCTAACATTGTTTTGCCTTTTTTATTGTTTGAGTAAATATGCATGTAAGTAAATAACCCTTAAGGAAATGAAAGAATAACGTGTTCAGGAGAAAACACAGAAATGTTCAAAAAGTAATCCTCATTTGAGACAATCAACGATTTATAGTATATTTGTAACAGGCTCGGCTCTCTCTTTTGGCTGGCCTTGGTGCGGCAGTCCTATGCTGGGACATGCCATCTGCTTATTGTCAACTTTTCCTGAAAAGGCTTGCATTGCATTTTAAAATATCTTCTGGTTGCTATGGTATATACAATCTCTGCTGTAGATGTATTTTAGCTCTTTTGTACCCCTTGTCCATTCATGTCTCCAACATTATTACATGGTCCCCTGAGTGTGTGTGTCTTTTAAGGAGGGGAGTTGAACTTTGTAGCTTTGAGTTGCAATGACAATAAAAGTATTACAAAGCAAACATTCCTGGGGCTTCCTTCCTGGAACCACTAAGCATTAATTACAAACACTCTGTGCCATTTGAAATGACTTCTTGCTTCTTACTGGTAAACGTGTCATGATTATAAAAGATATGATGAATATATGACTACAAGAAATTGTAAGAATGAAAAATATGAGAAGAAATGTGTTTTATTGATGAATTCATGTGAATCTGAATAATTTAATATTTTATGACAACAGAAGTTGTCAGAAACCTAGATTAAATTGTTTCCTTTTACTCATGGCTCATATCTTCCTTTTAATGTAGTAATTATATTTCTAAACCTTTGTTTTCTGCGTACACAGTTTCTTACTTTCTTTCAGTGTTTGTGGAGAACAAAAAATATTTAATGTTACGTATCATGATTTTCTTAAGATAATCTATTTTCTAAGGCTATTTTTTGAGTTGATCAACTCAAACAGCTCAACGTTGATGTATAGGGTTCACTAGGTTTTTATTTTTCTCTTGCTAATATAGTTTTCCTTTTACTAATAAAAAAAACGATTAAAATCCTTCATTTGTGTACACAAACGTATCTACCTTGATAGAACACTGCAACTGTGACTGCAAAATATTGTAACGCTTCGGGGTTCACGTGGGCGCCCTCGCCTGCTGCCTCCTCAGGTCGGCCCCCCCACCTTCGGGGACTCAAACCCAGGCCTCCGGCCTCACTCAACAGGGACCCAGCCTGTTGAGCTAAAGAGAGATCTCCCCCCAGCCCAGCAGCTGTGGTCCTGCTATTACAGGGAAGGGCGGTGACATCACCGCTCTGGTAAGCCAGCTTTCATACTCAATGGTGGCTGTGAGCGTTACACTCTCCCCCGCTTAACTCGCCTTCCTCGGCGAAGGGCTATCCCATCCCACTCTGACACCAATGTAACGCTTCAGGGTTCACGTGGGCGCCCTTGCCTGCTGCCTCCTCAGGTCGGCCCCCCCACCTTCGGGGACTCAAACCCAGGCCTCCGGCGTTGCTCAACAGGGACCCAGCCTGTTGAGCTAAAGAGAGATCTCCCCCCAGCCAACGTCACCGCTCTGGTAAGCCGGCTTTCACACTCAATGGTGGCCGTGAGGGTTACAATATAATCCAGTGTGGCATTCTGATTTCTACAGAAGAAAAAAAGTAAAGGTTAAAAACTTAAATTAAATCCAGAATAGTTAGCCACAAACCCATTTTTTGTTTATGACATTAAACATTAAAAAGTGCCAATTTGTAACTTAAATCACATGTCCAAAACAAACACACAGGAATGATTATCCCACATTAGCTTTTTCATGTTCTGAAGAATTCAAGGAGTCAGAAAGAGAAACATTAGTACCCCTTTATTCTCACAACAAAAATGTCATAATTTTAAACTGCATTAAAGTTGCTAATAGAACTAATTTTACTTTAGTTCCATTAACCTGGAATGTCCATGTGAATGACTTTTACTTACACCTGAACTGATGATATCTTTGAAACTGTTTTAGGCTGTCATTATTTTTGTCTAGGATGTAGTTGTTTGGGGTAGGTTTTGGCTTCTATTGTCGGTCTTTTAGCACATGAATTGCACTTTAGTGTCTCATATTCAAGTATATTTGATATTGTGGGTTGTACAAGCAGTTTCTCTTATTTTTTATAATGAATCATACATAGTATGCATAGATTCCACTATTGTAAGCAGCTAACTTTCAAGATATATAGTGCCATAGGAGTGTACATTTTCTTTCGGCAAACAAGCATGTTATAGCCACTCACCAGGCCATTTTGGTATCGCAACAACTGTCCTCCTCCTCACGATCAGATATAATGGAGAAGAATGAAAGACGGAGGCAGAATACTCTTTCCCCTCAGAGAGTAGTTATATTATAGGCTTTGTCATACACAGCACAATACCATCTACACACACAAATCGATTACCTTAACTCCTCAGTTGGCTTAAACGCTTCTCCCTCTTAGCAGCCCGCCTAAATCTCTCTCCAGTTCCTGTGTCGTCACCACAATCTTTTACCCTCTCACATCTGAAAATCATAATTATTTTTACAAACTTAAAACTCTTTACATTTACTAAATTATGTCTTACACTATTAAAAGATTTTTAAACTGAGAAAAAAAAATCTAAACTATTTTGTGATTAATTTCATTCTAAAAAATTGTGTTCTAAAATTTAATTTTGAGATCAATAACAAATAACCTCAAATGATAAACCTTCTTATGTATCTACATACGTAACTATATTAGTGTATAATGGACATCCACCCACCCATTTTCTTACTGGCTCCTCCAAATCAGGGCAGCATGGAAGCCGGAGCTGATTCTGGCAAGCAACAGGTGCAAGGCAGGTTACACCTTGGATGGGACACCAGTCCATCCCAGGGCAGATAGACAAAAACACACAATCACACCAGGGCCACATTTTCTTGCAGGGAGAAGTCAGAGTACTCAGAGGAAACCCATGCAAACACAGGGAGAACATATAGTATAAACCTCATACAGATAGCACCCAAGGTCCAGATCTGAACCCAGAGTCCCAGCACTGCAAAGCAGTGATGCAAACTACTGCCCAACTGTGCTGCCCAATAACAGACATAAACATTTTAACCAGTCATTATGATGAACCACTCAAACTCCCTGGACTACCTTCAGAAACACAACCAATAAAGGTTTAATTGTGCCCTTGATTATTTTATTGTTTTAGTGACAAAATCTAGGGACTTGTTGGTTGTACTTCCTGGCTGTAACATCTAAAAAATCAGGTTCTTACAGAAAAAAAAAGATTTGAGCAATTTCCAGATTATAACTTTGTGAGTGTATTGAAATTATAAATGATAAGTTTCTTTTGTTTCTCAGTATATTTATACTGAACCAAATTTGTACAGATGTAACATTTGTGAAAAGCTTACTTTTGGATATTTTTTTATGAAATATATGTCGGTTTTGCTTCCTCTAAGAAGAAGAAAAAATCTGATGCAGTGGGCAGTGATAGATGGTGAAGACAGATGTAAAGGAGCAGTCCTGTTTGCCTGGGAAATCAAGCTTGTCTATACTAATATTTGTCTATGTCAAAAAGGACTGCATGTGTAAAGGGGATGGTACCATATGTTGCCCATTCCATAACAACAGAGCTGGAGAAAGACTTTTCAAGTTTTGTTTAGTTTTTATTTTAGATTAATGATATCCCAGGACTCCTTAGTATAAATTATTTTCATTATTTTCATTTTCATTTTACATCCATCAAAGGTAAATATACTGTATGCATACTTGCATAGTATATATATTTATAGTATATATAATCCATATTGATTAAATAAAAAATAGCACCATCCTTCCTCATTGGTGCCACTCTAAGTATATCTAAGAATGCTGAATATAAACATAATATATTGTATCTAATGCATTAATAGTGCATTGCAATATTTCAAATGGACTTAATGAAGGAAAACTATATATGTGTTGTTTAGTGTAATAAATCTGTTCAATCCTGTATCTCAATCCTATCAGGCCCCTTTCAATTCCATTTCACTTTAGGCCTCTGCATCAGTACTAATGCTATCCTGTCCTGTTAATTCAAAAACAACTTTAGCTGAACTTTTTTCTACCCACATTTTGTTGTTTTTTCTTGTTTTTTATATGGGAGAGAAAGGACCAGCAGTCACACTTTATAAAACAAATTACAGGCAGCATGTTTTGTAGTTGACTGCAAGAGTCTAAACAGTTTTGGAAAAGTTTGTTTTATTAATAATTAGTTCAACTAGGTAATTCAGAGCTCAGGAAAACAAATCTGAAGACACTATGGGTTGGAATCGAGCACCTCTGCTTTGATACTATTTGAAAGTTTCCCAGAAGTGCTTGTTCTGTACTGAGTATCTGTCAATCTGATTGAAAGAGAAGACATGACAAGAGTCATAATAAATAGTGGGGGGATTCATAACATAATTTTAGTTTTTGAATTAAATTGCAAATTAGGTCCCTTGGCTGTTTGTGCTGATGTTGTAGTGACTTTAAAAAACAATCATTTTATATTTATTTCTTCAGAATGAATAGTTAAATATGAATCAGAAGACACAAGCTGAATTTATGTATACGTTTTTTTCAAGTCAAGAACAGGAGGCACTTCTTTACCCAAAGAGTTGTGGGAGGATGTAACAGGCTATCCAGTTACTTTGTTGAAGCTGCCTTCCCTCATCAAAAGACAGTTGAAATCCTTGCTAACTACCTAAAGTTGTAACTCTTATAATCTAATAACTTGCAAAAAAATGGAAATGTCCAGTATGTTGTCTACAATATAATAATATCATTAAAACGCTTTACAGATAATGGGGACTGCCCTCCACCACCACCAATTTGCAGCACCCACCTGAATGATGTGACAGCAGCCATAGTGCACCCGTATGCTCACCACACAACAGCTATAAGTGGGGAGGAGTACAAAGTGATGAAGCCAGTTCATAGATGGGGATTATTAGGAGGCCATGATTGGTAAAGGCTAATGGGAAATCTGGCCAGGTACACCCCTACCATTTTCAAGAATCACCCTAGGATTTTTAATGATAACAGAGAGGACCTTGGTTTTGCGTCTCATCTGAAGGATGGGGCCTTTATACATTATAGTATCCCTTTTTACAGTATAATGTTACTATACTGGGCATGGAACTGGAGATAGACCACAAATGCAAATGAGAATGGCTATAAATTAGTCAGAAAGTGCCCTTTCCTCTTCTCCTGAAAAGGAAGCCGCACAATGAAAGGAAGGGAATTCTTATACTGATAAACCATCAGATTACTTTGAGCATGCCTGATAAGCATCAGTTGCTACTTAGCATAAAATGAAATAAATGACCTGCAAGAAAACAGAGCAGACCATAAGTCTTTTTACCTGACAAATATGATTTGTCATATAAAGGGAAAAAATAGCATATCAACCTCAAAAATAAAAAAAAACAGCTTTATTTTAATAAACAGAAGTTCAGCAGCTTCATTGCATTCCGGGAAGTGGAATTGATTTGAAATTAATTTTGAGAAATAAAATAGTAAATAGATATCCCACAATCTCTTTGTGGTGCTTTCTTTAATAATTATAAGCAAAGAACATTTTATACCATAAACTGTATGCATTTTACGCTTAGTTTATTTTAAAACTTAAAACATTATTTGAATGAGTATGAATCAAATTTTAAAGAAACTGTAGGAATTCATGCGCGCATCCAAAATGTTATTTAAGGGAGGAAGTATTTATTGTAAAATAAACATAAAATTGAAGTTTTATGATTCCGCAGAACTAATATAGTCTGATTTTAATGCTCTTTGCAAATTTATTAATACAAGAGAATCTTTTACAATAAAACTATAAGAGATGTTCTGTGACAAGAGACTGTTTGGCACATCTTATTTGTCTGGTTGCTAGGAGCTTATTAGCCTTGAGATGTCATCCAGCAAGTTTTTGAAGGGTCCCAGGGAATCTACTTTAACAGGATGCCTGGGACGTTTGTTCCTTCAACCTTTTGTGTATATAAGGGCTTCCTGTTTTCAGGTCTGCAGACCCTCTCACTCAGCTTCCACTCATGTCCTCATATCCTTGTTTCAGTATTGTTCTTGAAGTGGTCTTCTGAGTTAACTTTGTCAATACCTTCAAGATATTTGTAGACACTACTATGTGAGAGTCTTAATCATTTTAGACACAATCAAGAATTAAAGTACAGTATATGTAGGTTGTAGTATGTGCATCACAGTTATCAAATGGAGGATGTCTACTTGTGAACAGGAGATCGCCAAAATGCAAACTTCAATGTCTAAGGAGAGTACAGTTATAAATGAATTCACAATTAACGTCTGTGTGGAGACACCAGACTTTTAAGTACATGAGTGTCAGGATTAAATAAAACAGAATAGGAATAGAGAAAAACTTTTGTGATGGTGTAGAGGGCACAGTCATCACATGGGTATTGATGTAGACAGGACTCTACACACAGGTGTCCCATATAAAGTGTCTTTCTCTCGCATCTGGTCCTCTGGTAACTATATTTTTAGCCTCCAGTCTTGCTGTAGTTAGTTTTCTTTTCCTTTAGCCTCGGGTCTTTATTATTATCCATTCCTTTCTTTCAGTCTGAGGTTGATATAACAGCCATAGCACCATACAGGGTTTAGAATGTGGCAATCTTCTCTCACACTGCACTTCTTCCACAACCTCAGGTGTACCTACTACTGGTTTCATAGTTGATTTATATCAACCAATCAACCAACAGGACACACAGCTGTTTCCTGTTCCAGCAATTGCCAGCTGACCCAATCGTGAGTGTTATTGTTCTCTAGTGGCCATTTTAATATGGGAAAAAGTGTAAACAAACTGGATAACACTTTGGGGAAAGTAACATCCTTCAAGGACAATGCCCCTCTTGGCATCACAATTTAAAATTTAGAGAGATAGCCCCCTTTCACACACAGATCTTCACATTGCAGAATAATGAATTTCTTAACTGGAGAGAAAGACAAATCACATAACTAAAAAAAAACAAGTGAGGGAGCATTTCCATTTTTGATTTTAAATTCTTGCAGGAACTGTGCCCCTTCTGCATGGTGATGTATCAAAAGGCAATAGAGCAGCCCCATCTCGAAAGATTTGAGAACATGTGTGAACTGTTTCAGTAATGAGTGGATGCACACTATGTGGTATCTGCTCATGAGCAGTGTTGTTGTGCCCAGGAAAATGCTATGTTTGTTTGTGATGACAAACTTCATCAAAGCTTCACTGCTTAAAATATCCACTATTAAAGGCAGTTCCCTGTTTCTTTAATTTAAAATGAGGTAACAGAAATGAAAATCAACAATTATTTCAATATAATATTTCATATTTAAAAGCTGACAAATGACTACTTTAATGATGTTGAAAGTTAATGATAACATCAGAATGGTAGATGACAAGATGTTAATACTGTTGAAAATCCCATCTATAATCTAATATCTCATAAATTGCTGTAAATGCATTCTCAAGCTAAATATTATATTAAAATCTTTCATTATAGGGGATTTTTCTAAATTCTCAGAAGCTATTATTATTAAGTCTGAATTTAAAACAAAACATCATTACAATGAGAACCAGAGTGTTTAGATCTCTGGAGATTTCAGCACGATGAGATGCATCTGTTTAGCGGCCTGAGGAGACATACAGTATCAGCATTTGGATCTGACATTTTATTTATTTTCATACAACACAATGCAACTGGTGGTTATAGAGTCATACACATTGGCATTTTGATTTAAGGAATTGTTTAGTTATTGTAACTTATAATGTCACAGAAAACTGTTTTCTTTCACAACTAGTTACTTTAGGACTGTGAAAAACTTCAATAAATCACTTTTAATCCTAGAACCCTCAGTACTTTGTTACAAGTATGTCAGGGTAAGAGAGTTCTAAAAACATTCATTATTCTTCATTATTTGAAACTTGGTATTTCCCTTCACACTAAGCAACCCATTTCCTTTACGGGCTAACAAAACAACCTTGCTAGAAAAAACAGTGCTTTGTTTCAATGTCATTAAAACGTTTACTTAAATTTTGCTTTGTTTGATTATTTCAAATCTATCTTTATTCCACTAGCAGATTTGATTTTGCTGTCCACATTGTTTGTACAATTATTCTATAAGGAATTAATGAAACATTTGGCACTGATTCAATCTGCACAACATATGGTTCACAGTGTTCTGTGATGTAGCACAGAACTGCCTACATCAGTAGCTTGTACAGTATCAGCTCTCTCTAAGTTTGGATAGATCCTTATTTTTTTAAGTACAGTAATTATTTGTTATCATTCATAAAACATGAAATATGATCTAGCAAACATTGTTGATTTTATTTGTAAATACAAAACAATAAGGTCAACATGGTGGCGCAGTGGTTAAATTTTCTGCTTGCAGTGTTGTGGCCCTGAATTTAGTTCCTTGGGTTAAATCTGTATGGAGTATGTATGTTTTCTTCATGGTAGCATGAGTTTACTTCAGGTGCTCCAGTTTCTTCCCGTTGTCCAAAGACACGCTGGTAGGCTAATTGGCTTTTGGGAAAAATGGCTCTGCTGTGAGTTTGTGCGTGTTTGTGTCTATGTCTGTATGTGCCATGCGATGGACTGGTGTCCCGTACAGGGAGTATCCTGCCTTATGCCCGTTGCTTGCCTGTATCGGCTCTGGCTCTCCCAAAACCCTGTATTTGATAAAGTGGTTAGAAAATGAATGGATACAAAACATTAAACTGGCTACCAATGTCACAATAATCAAATTAGTATATGCAAAGCTTTGATTACAATAAAGAACTCCCAATTTAATTAAAAGACAGAAAACCTTTTGCTAGAGACACAAAGTAATGCAATCATTCTAACTGTTTTCTTTTTCTTTTTTAGTATTTATTAGAGGGGTTATTAGACAATTACTTTTTATTTACATATAATCCCTAAAACCTGAAATGAATCAAATGCATAAAGGAAAATAAATGAAAAAGATCAAGTATATTTATATCAATTAATTCCTAGATGGCTTTATATAATGATCATATTATTGCCTTAATCCAAAGGCCAAGAAATGGAGAATCCATACTGTATCTTTCAAATCAACAGTATCATTTTTTGACTACAAGTTAAAATTAGTTCTAATTGTATAGATTAAGTGGGTTTGCATGGGTTTCTGGAGTTTCCTCCAGGTGCTTCAGCTTCCTTCTATGGTCCAAAGACATACATGTGAGTGTATGTGTGTCTTTGTGTGCCTTGCAATGAACTGGCATTCTGTCCAGGGTTTAGCCTGCCTTGCATCCATTGCTTGCCGGGATAGGTTCTGGCAATACATGTTTATCCAAACTATATTGGATAAATGGGTTAGAAAATGGATGGATGGAACTTTAAACTATACAACAGGTAACAAACATGAATGAGATGACCTCCTGATATACCACATCTCCAGCAATTATATGTTGTTTTATTTTTACTGTTCTTAAATACAAATAAAAAATATTATAGTTCTCTACCTCTCTACCTCAGCACTGTTCCATTTATGTAAACAAAGCGACAACACAAAAATTATCAATCAAAATAAAAAAGCATACAGGATTTCTTTGATTAAATTCATATGAAGAAATAAGCAGTGTACTAATTACTTCCATCAACACACTCTGTCATAATACATTTTCATAACGGCATACAAGCAGTTGCAACAAATATGACATCTTTATATTTGACTCATTACTGGAGGCATGATTCACTGCCTTTTAGCTGAAAATGGTACTTCACAAGATGAAGTGGTTAGTGTGGGGATTCATTTTGTAATGATGAAATGCAAGCTAAGTGTAGTACTAGTTCATCAGTGTGTATTTGTGTTTCTTGGTAGTCAACAACAACCTGATGTCACTTGAGATGAAAGAGCAATTGGAACTTCCTGTAGCAAAGGTCAGGCATCTTGAACATTATTTGCAATGAATGGTGATGTGAGTGTTGCAATCTTCTGTCGTCTTTGATGTAATAATTTTGTAGTTGAACATTTAATGAACAAATTATTTTTTCTCAAGCTTGATTTCTCATATTTGTCTTCCTATTATTATTCCATTTACAGGGCAAATGAACTAAAACATATTCTAATTCTAATTATTGCTGTAGCCTCTGTTGTTATAACAATAGAAATCTCAATATATTATACTGTATCAACCCATCAATAGCAAGCAAATTATCTGGTTAATAAGAACATTTTAAAGCCCTTCACATCCTATTAGTACAACAATGTAGTTACAAACTGCATTTATATGTCATTAATAAAATGTTTTACTGCACAGCTGTGAAGCAGTATAAGCTTTATATATTCCTTGGATCCATGTTTGTGTTATTTTGTCCATCCATTCATACTTTTTCACAGTTTTTTTCTGCTTGGTGCTTTGAATTGCTGTGACAGATCCCAGTAGAACATGCCCATCTTACTGTTTCTGTATAGTACATGTTCAGAAAGGAGGGGATCCTGTTGGCCGTTTGAAGAGTTACTGACCTCAATATACTGTAAAACTAAGATGAAACTTTGTGAAACTAAATTATTTTTGTTGCTGTTTATGGTGCATTACACCATTATGGGTTGCTTTTTGAAAACCTTGAAGAGTTCTTTCTTGGAGAGAAATCCCTTAGTTTCTCAAATTCTGCAAGGAACAAAGAAAATGTTACCATCTAGGCAGTTTATTAAACACCTTTGGGGCCGATGTAATATATTACCTTTAAATTGGCACTATATACCTTAGTTAATTCATATTTTGATTTTAAAATATGTAAATTAATAATGTAAGTTTAGTAGCTTTGTAATTCAAATGTAAGAAAAAGAACTACATCTTGTGTCTTGTTCTCTGTTTAGTGATATGTAACTGTCTTAGATGACATACTCAGTGAATTGTTGTGTTTATTTGTGACATGTCCAGGGTAACAGTGAGTGCCTATTACACGTCCAGGCTGTGACTCTATTTAGTACATTTTTAAGGGTGATGACAACACCATTGTACACATATACAATACATCATTGAGTGAATGATTAATAATATGTTGTTAATTTCGTTATTCAAGGCTGCAAACAAAAAAAAACAGCAACACTATTCAACTGACATCTGTTGGAAATCAGATTGGCAAAGAAATTGAGGGGGAAAAAGGCATTTCCTTTCCAAAATTGTTTTTGACATTAATTCTAAAACAAAGGAATAAAGTCCTCTTTTCTTGAGCTTATGTTGCACAGAAGAACAAATTAATTCCCTTTCAATATTCATATTTATGTATTTTTCTGGTTACTTTTGACAATGAAAAAAGCTTAAAGGTGGATTTTAATGTGATAAATCTGATTGCAGTTTTTTTATAGTTTATGCATTGAATGAGTATTTTATCTTGAATGGGGAGTCTCCTTGCGTTCCAGTATTCAGTTACATAAATGTCTGGAACATTAACTGTTATTGGTTTAAAAGCATGACATTTTGCAGGGTCTAAACCTTTAAGATAAACTATTGATTCCATTATTTTTAAAGCTCCCCTCCTGCAATTTCTTTTTTAAAACATGAGCATGATTTATACAGCACATGTCCTGAAACAGAATGCACAGTTCTTTAAAATGTGTGGTACTGTTTAGGATCTTTTTTTTTTAATTCTGTACATCGAATTCATTTCTGCAAAGAAAATAAAAAGTAAATAAAATTGTAAAATAAAAAGTTTTACTGCACAGCAGTGAAGCAGTATAAGCTTTATACATTCCTTGGATCCATGTTTGCGTTATTTTGTCCATCCATCCAGCCATACCTTTTCTGCTTGGTGATAGATAGATATAGATCTGCAAAACTGGAATCCATTTCTACTATGCGTTATATTAGATGAAGAGTTGTCAGGTGGTGAGAGAGTGCTTTTGGTGTAGAATTTCTAAATTACTTAAACTATTCTAAAAAGAAAACAAATTCCTATACATCTTAAAATTAAACACACCAGATTAACTAGATGAAACACAGAGGATTGTATTAAGACAATAATGTTGGATTTTATTCTCATAATGTTTCTGAGGGATATTCTTGTTGTCATAAAACCTACATTGGAAATTGAAATAGTTCTAGCTTTTCATAAAAATGTAACATTTAAGACTCTTGTTAGAAAACTCAGTTTAGTCCATTATGATCTGACTAACTTTAAACCCATTCCCAATCTTTATGTTCTAGTACCGTCTGACACATCCTTGAAAATGTGTTGTTTATATAGCTGAATGATTTCCTGAATACCAGCAATGTTTTCAAAATATATGAATCTGGGATTCAAATCACAGGGTGGAAGCAGCCCTGATTAGGTTAACAAATTTTTGCAGATGAGTGGAGATTCAAATATGATTCTCATTTTGGTTCTTCTGAACTTTAGTGCTGGTTTGATATGGTGGATCACAGAATGTTAATTGTCCATCCTTAAGCAATGGATGGGCTTGGTAGGTATTGTATTAAACTGGTTTAGAATTTGCCTTTCAGACAGCCTTATATTTTGTTGGAGTCATGGTCAGGTCCAGCAAATATTACTTGTGGTGTCCAACAAAGTTCTGTTCTTGGTGTCTTTACATGTTACCTCTAGGTTTTTGTGACCATTGTGATATGATGATGAAGATTAATGATATAGACTTATAAATCTCTGTGAAACCTGGTTGGCTAGATTTAACAGCAATCGCATCATCAAGTTTGCTGATGACACCACAGTAATTGGTCTTATCAGCAACAATGATGAAACCGCCTACAGGAGCGAGGTTGCAGAGCTAGTGGAGTGGTCCTGCGACAACAACCTCACACTTAACATCGGCAAAACAAAAGGATTATAGTGGACTTCAGGAGGCACGGTGGACGTCACACACCCATCATCATTCACAGGGCTCCAGTCGAAACTGTCAGCACCTTCAGGTTCCTCGGCCTCCAGATCACTGAGAGGCTGAGCTGGTCAGAGAACACTGCTGCCATCCTCAATAAAGCCCACCAGTGCCTTCACTTCCTGAGACAGTAAAGGAAGTGGGGATGAGCAACACAACACTCACCAATTTTTATCGTAATACGATTGAGAGTGTCCTGACCGGTGGTATTACAGTGTGGTATGGTGGAGCCACAGTACAGGACAGAAAAACCATACAGAGGGTTGTGAGGTCCACACAGAAAATCACTGGGACCAAGCTACCCTCCATCGACCGAATATATCTCGACCGCTGCCACAACCAGGCTCGAGCTATACTTCGGGACCCAATTCACCCTGCCCACAATCTGTTTTCACCCCTGGGTTCTGGTAGGAGGTATCGCAGTATCAGAACACAGACAAATAGATTCAAAAACAGTTTCTTCCCCAAAGCAGTCCGCATCTTAAACAGCTCAAATTAACACCTGCACTTTAAGGTACTGCACTGTTTGCACTATGTCCTGTCTTGGCTGTATTATAACGTCGATTGTCTGAATTTATTGTCCATGTCTGTTTGTCATTTGTGCATTTTTTTTCTTTAATGTTACTGGGTACAGCTGAACAAGTAAGCATTCCAATACACTTGTTGTATATGGCAAATAAAGAAATCTTGAATCTTGAATCTTGGTTACAACTTGAACAATATTTAACCGTATGATTTCTTACTAAACAAGACAGAGCACATCTGTCTCATGTGTCAGCATATCTGCATTGGGTAAAGTAAGATGTACAATCAATTTGAAAGTCCTATTGCTTATGTAAGTACTAGAGTACTTGTCAGACTTATCTCACCATCAGCCTTGGGCATGACTTAAGTCTGCCTCCTCTGTGTTCCAAAGATGGAAAGATTCTTTTTGCTACTTGCTACTTTTTGCTATTTTTAAGAACATGGAGTTCACTGCCAGATCAGATGTTAGACATTCACCCACAATGGCTGTTGTTAAACACAGTATTATTATAATCAAGACTTATTGTATGTTTGAAATTTGCAGATCTTATTCTGATATTTTACAGTTGTATTATCTTATTTGTTTATGCATTTTCATATTTTGAATGTACCCTTTTCTTCCTTTAATCGGTTATGGGGTTTTTTATTTAAATTTTTTACACCTTTATTAATTTTGTTTGAAGTTTCATAAAACTTTTGGAATGAATGAGACTGTGAAAATAAAGAATATATCTTATATTTGTATTCACCTCTATAAAGCTGTGTTTGTATTTTGCAGTTTGTGCAGATTTTCTGAATAAGGTGAACAGTTATTTTAGTACATTTAATACATTTTAATAATTGACAAAAATTGACCACATTTACTTTGCATTTTGTGCTTTCTTTTGTGTGCAAAAAACACTTGATGGACAGGAAATGTAGATATTGAACACATTCTTCCTAAAGGTCAGACACAGGAAAGTTAAATTTTTGCATAATTTAAAATATATGTTGTAGAAACAAATTTCTAATTCATGATATCATATGTCAAACTGACTAACCAATGTTTCCTGTATAACAAATCACATTTTACCAAGAATAAACTGGACAATGAGCAGCGTTTTAACTACATAAACATGTTCAGCATAATTATATATCCTCTTCTTAAAATCAAGGATACAGAAAAACTACTGAATTCAGAAAAAAATGCTGGTTAATGTGTAAACATGAACACCCTTATCATCATTTAAAATCTTTCCAAATTAGCATCTTTTAACTGAAACAAAAATACATTGTTCTCTCATCACAAACCTCACATTATTTCTCAAACGTTTCAAGAGGGGAGGGCTGAGTCAGCATGAGAGCTCATAAACAGAAAGTTGAGGTTAATTCCATAATGAAAAATAAAGGAACAAGAAAACGCTCAACATTTCAATCTGTGGAGCCTTCTGCTGTTGTCTGAGTTATCTCAAAATGAAAGATGCCTTACTCAGAACTTGATTCCCAAGATTTAACACAACTGCTCACTTTGGGAAAAAAAAGTTCCAGCTAGAGTATGTTTCTTCCAGTTGTTATGGCTCTTATTATTATACCACAGTATGAGGTCATGTATAGAATCAATCTACTGTACATTTCCCCCACTAACAAATTTCTCAATTAATGTTCAAATAGTGAACAAAAAGGTTTCTTTTTGTTGTGTAATGTAATTTTTGCAATGATTGACTGGCAAGGTTAATTTCCAAGTCTTATTGGGAAATACATTCTGCAGTATAGGGCAACCTTTTGACCTGACTAGTTCTCAGATGTTACTTAATACCTCGGTATTTCTTCAGTGTCGACCTCTTTTTCAAAGGAAAAAGTAAAGGTCTATTCCATGCTGGAAAGAGAAGAAAAGAAACACAACGTTTAGGCTGTGGAGCCTTCTTCGTGTATCAACCTATTTGAATTACTTTTTTTCTTCAGTTTTAGTTTTCAAATGAGGATAGCAAGCAATTTCAAGTGAGAAGTTTATTATTCAAAATAGTTATTTGTGTCTTATTAAATGACTATTTCCAATGTATATTTTATTGATCATTAAGTAGTCCTGCTTTAAAATTAAAACCACTGGCTTCAGATGAAATTCCCTTTTCCACTTTTTATTTATCTTGTAAACTTCATTTTTATTCCATGTGTTTGATTATCATCATTTGTTCTTCGTCTTTTTCTGCTTTATACAGTATTTGTTGCAAAAATGTATCTAGATAAACCCTAATATGTGTATGCAATTCTAATGAAATAAAAATAAAAATTTATTTGTAAGTGTATCATATGATTTCTCCGCAATACTCATTGAGAAATAACTTGAAAAGCCGTGCACATTTCCAGAATACACAATTCAAATGATTTAACACCAACATCTGCTGTCTTACTTTTTGTAAATACCAAAGTTGTGCACTTACTTCCTGGAGTTGTTAAATGTTGCATATTATATCTGTGAAAGTCCTCCTACCAACCTAGTTTTTGAGTATCTGAACGGAATACAAAATATATTGAAAAATGTATTTCTATTTGAACCTTTGAGTATTCCCTGTGACTAACTGGATGCCTGAGAGCTTACAGTGTTGTCAGTGAGAAGTGGCTCAGTCCTCCAAACTCTGCAGTATAAGGTATGGAAAGGAGAGGGGTGGTAAAAGTTTGGTTTATGTTTGGGAGTTTTTAATAACTGAATTTATTCTTTGCATTTATGTAACACTTCATCACAAAAGATCCCAAAGCTCTGTCATATAGGAGGACACCCTCCTCATCCACCACTGAAGTGCAGCACCCATCGGGAGCCTTGTGCGCCAGCAGGCTTGCTGTACAACACTTCGGGAGGAGAAGTGTGAAACTGCTTCACCAATTGAATTAAGGAGGAAATTCAAGCAGGCCAGGTTGGACCAGTCCAGAGTGGGATTTAGACAGGATACAGTGGTTAAAGCCAGCACTCTTTCAAAAAGTGCCATGGGATCTTTAATGACCACGTTGTAATGCCCTTATTTTTACATGTTTTTCAAAATGTGGCAACTGCCACAGTGCAGTGTCCATGATAACCATACTGGGGGATATGGGTTGGGGATATTCTAGGTCCAGAGGAAAGACTGCCACCTACTGGTCCAACAACACCATTTGAAGGAGGAGTGTCCAGGCCCAGCCTTGCTTCACTTCTAAGAACTGATTCACTTAGACTAAATGTGTAAATATAGTTTTTTAGTGAATTTATTATTAGTAATAATTCTATCAGGTATATGTATTATCTGAATGTCAGAATGAGTAATCTTGTTTTAATAATCTTTGTCTTGATAAGCATTTTCTCAGTGACATCAAGGAGTATAAAAAGAAAGCAAATCATTTTAATGTTTAAGCTTTGTAGCAACACCAGGTTCCGGTTGCTTCAGTTATGTGTCATAAAACTGTACAAAAATATTTTAGTTTGCCTTGCCTATAGCTATTGATAAGAATTTGAGTCAGAGGTTCTCTTTTAATGAATAATATTTGTCTATGCCCAAATAAACAGTAGCTGTGGAAAAGCTACTGTTTATTTTAAGATAAAAAAGCTACTTTAAAGTTTAAGATTTAACTTTAAAGTCATGCTGTGCTATGTTAAATAAATATTTTTTTAGAAATCTGTACAATTGAGTAATCTACAGTGTTCAGCAATCCAGATCTAGAATATGAAATGTAAAGTGTAAAGTATAAAATGTGATATGAAATGAAATATGAAATGTAAAGAGCTTTGGCAAATTATACCAAACCGTATTAATCTGTTACATATCTTTCAGTCAAATACAAGAGCAGTTTTGGAATGAACAATAATAAATCAACATTCTTGCTTTCCAAAGACATCAGAAACACCTAGACAGGAAAATTATGGAACAAACAACATTACAATTCGATCAGTAAGGTTAATGTACCTTTCCAAAGAACAGTCTGAAGGAACATTTGTTATGACTCTCTTCCTTTCTGCACAATGTTTCTATTCCAGTCTTACTAGAAGTATATCCATGTGGTCAAATGTGTTTTGATTTATGTTTAATATAGCAGATTTTTATTTCTATAGTAAGGCTAACATTCAAAACCACTTCAGTTTAATGGAAGACAAAGAACAGACTACTACAATTATTCTAAACATTGTTCCACAGAATGAAATTGAAAATAAAAGTGTATTTTGAAGGTTTGATAGTAAAAGTATTTTTTCTTTCTTAAAAATATTTTCTTTCGGAAATGAAATGACCTACCTCAGTGCCTACTTCTGACAGAACAGTCCATAACAATTGCTGTTCATTTTTGGTGTTTTGAATTGCATGTTAACACTAGTATTTCAGTGTCAATAATTGACATTATTTTTGTTTTGAGAGGGCTTGTGGAGAAATAAAAACATTTTAAATTATAAAATTATACAAGTTCAACAGACTACGGAACAGCTTCTACCTCCAGGCAGTAAGACTGCTAAATAGCCAACCTGCAGCTCCTTTAGCAAATCACCTGTAATGGCTGCATGGACACACAGTTTTCACTGTATTCAGCATAACCGCACTACTTGTATATATTGCATACACCATGGACACATAGCAGCTCTAATTGAGTTTTATTCCATTTCTATTACATCTATTATTATGTAACCTTATTTTCATAACCTCAATTTTGTGATTTTTGTGTTTTTTGTGATTTTTATGATTCTTGTGATTTTTGGGAGCTCGCGGAAAAGACATTTCATTGTCAGCAACTACCGCTGCACGCTGTATTGTTGTGCATTTGATAAATAAACTTTGATTTGATTTGCTTTGATACTGTAACATGTTTTGCAACTATAAACATTCCGTAACTTAGGATGAAACCATTTGTGTTTTAAAAAAACAACACATTTATATTTTCATTTTAGCCAAGAAAAAAATTATCTTTTTAGAGAAGGAAATGCACTATATTGAGCACTGCTACCTGTACATTAAAATCTAAATGCCCCCATGCAAATACCCCACCTCCAGCAACTCCACTTTGCAATTTAACATTTTAAAGCAGAGGTGCTGTGATGCTTTTATATTTTTTTCAAAATTGTATATACAGTTTAGTGCCCTGTGTTTAAAGAAGACACTTTACTAAATTCCTCTGGTTCCTTATGAGGATATAAGCACCTATAGAATGTGTTTTAAATAGAAAACCCTTTACTGTACATACACATAAATGTGTGTGTCTTGAATTTGATGTAAAATATGCTGTTAATGACCTGAATTAATATTAAGCAGAGCACAGCATAAACATAAGCAATTGTTCAAGTTAAAGAAAATAAGCATAGATCACAAGTTTGTCAGTTCTCTTGCATATCCAGAAACTGTGCTGTATATACAGTTAATGTCTGTCAATATTCTTAGAGATTATGTTTTCTTGTTTCCAGTGCCAAATCTGTGGCAAACGCAACATTAAAATAATTATTCATTAAGCTACTTTTCTCTTGTGTACACATGATTCATGACGCCTTCACTCTTCCCAAAAAGGTTAAGGTTAAAACATGCAGCCCCAACTTCAGTATTTCTTTGGGGGGGGGGGGGGGAAATCTTGTCAAAGTGATAGGTTAATTAAAGAGGGCAGAATGCACAGATGTTTCCTGCTGATCAAGATCTTGTTCATTATTAACGTTATTGTTTGCACTTTTTAATCTTATTTTCTGTGGGGACTTTTGGTGGTGAACAGGGTCCTAGACATGAAAATGCACAGGGTAAACTCAGTCCATCAGTACTTGTTCTTTTAATTGAAGGGAAAAAAATATTTAGTTATACTGTAAGAAGAGCTTTCCTATTTTAAGGAGCAGCCTGTAAGTTGCAATATTGAAATACTCTCTCAGATATTCAATGCAATGGATTTTATTTTCACTTTAAACTAGATGCATCCTGTGTAACAATTGTTAATTTGAGAGGGGCATCATTTTTTATTTTGTTTTCCCTAAAATGTTTGCTAAATATATAAAAAGAGGAATATTTAAATTAATTCATTCATTATAACTACTACTTGGACAATTCTTCTTTCCGAAGCGTTTGTATTTATTTTCCATACTTTATGCAACGTTTACTGTAATTTTACAAGACTGAGTAAAATTGTAAAAACTATAATTATTTTAACTTGTTAAATACATGCATGGATTTTGTTTTGTTCAGGAAATGTAGTAGTGAATTGCAGGTGGTCTTGGAGCTCTAGACGTAATGGTGCTATATCCTTTCATAGCCCCTATCTAGAATTACTCAGTTTGCTACTGCATTACTAGTTTAAAGTTACAAAACATGCTCTGATGGTGTGTAATGATGAACCTCAAAGAAAAAGAACAAGTCACCAATGACGTCATTGCCCAGATGCAGTCTAAAGACATATGTAATAACAAAGCACATTTGTTACTACTAGCCACATCCCCATGTGTGTATTTTGTGGTTTGTGATGCTGGCTTTGCGCAAGCCTTGCCAGCACTTTTGATCATAACCAACCTTCTCAATTCAGCTTACAAATTAAATACTCACAGTTCAGTTCTGAGGACTCATACACTGTGACAAATTCACACAAGACCAAATTTGACTTGTAATACAGGCCTAACTGTCGACGACAGAGAAGATAATTAAACTACTCCCAGATGCTAAAAATGCAGTAAAGATTTCTAAAATAATGTATTTCAATTAATCAAAATGTGTCAGACAAATATTAAAATGTGAAGGAGCACGCACTGATTTCCCTTTCAACACACCACACTATTTCTACAATTTCTACGTCTATGAAAATGAAATGAGTAAGAAAAGTCAGATTTAGGCTGCTCTGTTTCTGCCCCTGGCAGTGAATCTCACTGTTTTTGATATTCAGTGCTAAGGAAGATATCATACAACTGTACAGCATAATGCATGTTCACTCATTAAAACAGTTTTAATCTTCAGCAGTTTGTAAATTTGTAATGGACTGAACTACATTTTAAGCATTCAGATAAAGTTTCAAGCCTTAAATGTGTGGAGTTTCCTGTGTTCATTTAGATAGTTTACTCCAGGTTCTGAGGTTTCCACCTCCCTCTCTAAAACTTGCTGGCTAGGTTTCATCTTAATTGCCCTTCCAATGGTATGCTGACGAGGGCTAGACCAGTGATATGCTCTCAGTCCTCCCTTGCAACTTTAACTTCCAAGATAGACTGTGGGTTGTTGTTGCAACCCTTGTCAGAACAAGCAAGTTTAGGATAATGTATAGAGGGGTGGATGGATGTTTCATCAAATTCAGCAAGTCATGTAGAGACTTGTTCTTTTACACTTACCATCTGTTGCTACCTGTTTACCCCCAGGACATTTTTAGTCTTTGTTTTTTTAACATTCTTTACAAATGACCTCTAGTAAAATGTCTAAATAGAAAATGTTTCTTTTTTCCCTTTTGGTAATCAGGCAAATTTTCAAAGGCAAATTTTGAAATGATTGATCAGTCAAGATTTTTTGTGCACAATCATTCTCTAAAAGTGTTTCACACCAGCACCAATTGTTTTTGTGAATTATAATTAACTGTCAGGCGTCCAGCAAACACGTTGCACATTCCATTCCATTTGAATAGTTCACTGTCTTTAAGGAAGTGCTTCAGCAGTAGTATACTTAACTTCTGTTTTTGTATCAGACTTACAAAATCTCCAAGTGTTCAACGTTTGTGGTTTAGGAAACTATGACATTTTATAACTTATGCTAATGGAAAAGTACATTTGAATATCTCCGGAATACAAATCATGTTTTAAAAAGTATTTGTCATAACACAGGAGCAACATATTAAATTAAATTACAAATGAAGGTTTCAATGTTGAGATGGAAGCATTTTCACTGTTATTTACTGTTCTCAGAGCTGCCAGGTTTGGGTGCTGGTTCAAGGGGGCAATGTCCTGTTCCTTAGAGATAAGGCTGAGAATACAAACATCTGGAAAAGAACAATTCAGTTTACTGTGGTTGGAACTTAGCCAATATAAACAATGAAAAAGCAGCCCATTATGCAATATCATTTATCTTAGCACCACAGAGAAGATTTAAATAAGGTGTTGTTATTGCCAACTTCAACGTTGTGTAATTATAACTGTAGATCTGTGAACATGACTTTTTGGTTCAAGAGTCTTCAGTGGGGTGGCAGTTTTGTGTTCAAAGACATGTTTGTGCCTTTGTTTAGTGCTTTATTATTGTTTCTTGAAATTCTGAGTGTGAGATGATTTCTCAGTATGAAATGTAGCTCAGAAATAGCCATGACCTCTGAGTTAGACAATACAGTTTGTTTTTCATTCTCAAATTTCATGAGAACTGTTACAATGCTATAAACATGAGGAGGCCACTCATAAATCTTCTTGTTTGTTTGCAAGTAATTAATTGGTCTGAGGATCTTGTACAGCCATTTTGTGAGTAACAAGATATTGGCTTCCACACTATGATTTTTTAGCTTGTTTCAGACCTACGATGCTTTGTGCAAAGAAGTTTAACTGCACTTCTCTTAAGTTTCTGTTTCTGAGGGTTTTCCGGGTTTTCTCAGTGAAAAAAAAACTCTGGCTCTCCAATCAAACGTTTAATGTAGTTATTAGGCTAAGGGTCAGCCCTTTTCAGTTAAAATAAATACCTGAATGTCATTGTGTATGTATGTTTTGTTTTTATTTTATTTGAGGTTAAATATCTTTAATCGTTTCAAGGACTATTTTGACTGTTTTTTTCTTGCTGGTTAACTGTATCCTTAACATAGCACGGTGACTACAACAATATAAATAATATTCTAGAGGAAAACACAACAAATTTGGTTTTCATTGAACCATTGCTAGCCAGAAAAGAAGAAAATCTGCAACACTAGCTCAGAAGATAAAAACACAATGCAACTCTATTATTGATTGTTTAAGACATTTTGTTGAGAACCATTTATCAGACATCAGTTTTCCAGTCTCTGTCCTTTTTTGGATGACCACAACTGTAGTGCTATTAGGTAATCATTTTCAACTGTATTCAAGCTTTACTATTGTTTAATGAAATATTTTTGTTAGCGTATATGAAAGACTTTCAGTTTCCTTTTAAGCTGCCCAGCACACAAGGCTTAAGGAGTTCACGCAGATAAGCAGAAGCTTGTTTTTGGAAATTATTCAAAGGTCACAATCTGTGGTATCCAGTGTGCAGACTCTCTGGCAACTTATCAAAGTGAAAGTGATTCTGGTGACCCGTTGGCAGGGGAAAGCCAGTCCACAGCAAGAATGAGAGCTTGAGTCAAGGCCGACAAACAGGACTGAATGATAAGTACACAGACAACAATAGGAGAACACATAAATGAATATACACTGTAGAGCATAAAACAAGACTGTGAATGATAGTTCCTTCAAACCCTCCCAGGCCCCATGGTTTAACAGCAAATGTTAACACAGAGGAATGGGGTCAAATTCAGACCCATAGCTCTGTATATGACCACCAGGAAGCCAAATATCAGACTTTGTCGGACTGCAGTATTGGCAGGCACAATCCTTTCCTGCTTTCGAGGCTGGGTACACTTATCTACAGTACATCTGCTTTATCTGCAGATCAGTATACAGAAAGATACTGTAAACTTGCTTAATAAACTTGAGTCTAAGTCATGATGAAAGGTCACTGCTTCCAGATGACTAAAAACATTAGATGATTACATTTAAAGAATCATTTTACAAAAATTGCTAAATTTTCCTGTTTTTTGTATGATGCAAATGCATCAGAACATTGACTACTTACTGTAGTATTTTTAGGTGTAATTTTGATGTACTGTATACAATATTCACATTTTGAAAACTCTTGCTGCTCTTTTATTTATTTTTTAATTACAAGTTACTTTTTGCAACCTATGACTAAAATATATTTGGCATCATTGTCTTTAAATAGTGATTGTTAAAATCACCTGCAAATCTAATAAAAATAAAAGCCTACAGTATGTTTAAGTAATTAGTTTAGCAACAAAACTAATATTTATTTTGAATAAAATAGAAAAGAAAAAATGGTTATTTTATAGAAAACTATTCTCAAACCTTCCACTTAATACCACTGTTTTGTACTATAAGCATTATGCAGGTGGGTCATCTAAGTTAATACCTTTAAGTTCACAGCCGTGATTTCTAACAAGATAGAATAAGTTATGTTATCATATTTGATTAATTGTGTTATTATTAAACTAGTTAAATAAATATCAGATGGGGAAGACTGTCTCAGTCTAAGATGTCTGAGGTCATCTTGGAAAGTTGAGCTTTTCAAGTTCAAGAAAACATGCACAGATCACTCCTAATCAAACTTTAGGAGTAGAAACTATCACTTAGGGGGAAGTGGGCAAGGTTGGGATTTTTGTGTGGGTTGGATAAATAGTATGTTCTGTTTCTTCTAATTGTATTTTCTTTCAAAATTCAATCAAATAAAACATCTGATCCTAAAAAAAAACAATGCTCACATTGGCTTTAATTAATTATAATTATTTATATTTGTATAGCATTTTCATCCCAGAGGAATCCAAAGCACTTTACATACTGTATAAGAGGGGACTCACTTCATCTACCACCAAAGTCCATTATGCACTAACTGTCCCATAGATCGATAGAGAAGAGTTATTACTTCAACAGTATGATTGTGGGAGAAATTTAGGGAGTAGGTTGTGCTTAAAGTGGAATTTAGGGTGAGAGTATACTGACAAGCAACTAGCAATTCTCTCATATATTAACTATAGTTCGCTAAGATATTTAGCAAATCTCTTTTTTTTCAAAAGTTTAGTTTTGAACACATTCTGGCCGGCAAAATCCTAACACCACCTCCTCGCGGTGCCAGCTGAATACAACGACTCGCTGGAACTAACGGTGAAGGTCTCCGATAGCAGGCGGAGCGACGCGCCGGTTGGAGTATTCTCCGTCGCATCTAATGGCAATGTCAGCTCAAGATTTGGTTCAAACGGCTAGGGCGTCCCCCATAGGCAACGCACGTCGTTCCCGCCCGAACGGCATGAGAAATTGGCAAGGGCTACCCACCCATGGACAAGGCGGGTTAAAGAAGAAAGTCCAATTACGATTCGGCACCATCAACATCGACACGATGACTGGACGAAGCCGCGAACTAGCCGACACCCTCAAGACCCGCCACATCGACATCGTGTGCATCCAAGAAACGAAGTGGAAAGGTGCAAAGGCTAGAGAAATTGGCGAAGGGTTTAAGTTATTTTATAATGGCAAGCAGCCGACTCGGAATGACGTCGGTGTGGTGGTCAGCGACAGGCTCCGGGACAGTGTCGTTGAAGTCAGCCATGTATTGGACCGGCTTATGTCCCTCAAGATTGACTTGCTGCTCTTTTATTTATTTTTTAATTACAAGTTACTTTTTGCAGCCTATGACTAAAATATATTTGGCATCATTGTCTTTAAACAGTGATTGTTAAAATCACCTGCAAATCTAATAAAAATAAAAGGCTACAGTATGTTTAAGTAATTAGTTTAGCAACAAAACTAATATTTATTTTGAATAAAATAGAAAAGAAAAAATGGTTATTTTATAGAAAACTATTCTCAAACCTTCCACTTAATACAACTGTTTTGTACTATGAGCATTATGTAGGTGGGTCATCTAAGTTAATACCTTTAAGTTCACAGCCGTGATTTCTAACAAGATAGAATAAGTTATGTTATCATTTTTGATTTATTGTGTTATTATTAAACTAGATAAATAAATGTCAGATGGGGAAGACCGTCTCAGTCTAAGATGTTTGAGGTGCTTTGGACCTGCATTAGAGCCTTTTTTTATGCTGACAGATTGGATGTTTCAGGCGTTATTACTCAGTGTGTCTGGCGGGTTTGCGGTGTACCAGGTGACAAGTGCCTGACTTGTGCCTTTGATCTAGTTTTCCAATACAATTAGAACCTGGGACACAGTTAAAATAAATGTGACCACTGCTTGACCTTGTCTCTCACTGCTAAGGCTGGGTTTCATCCATGCTTCTCCTTTTGGGCCAGTTGCTCTCTGTATCCTGCAGCTCCACATTTTAAGAGCTGTTGAAGATGTTTTCTTGGCATCCTGATCACTGCAATCGAGCTTACAGAGAGTGCCTGAGTCAATCAGAATATTAGTGGATAGGCTGCATTCAGAAAAGAATAACAGCACTAGAAAAAAATAGAAACAAGTACAGGAAATGAAACCTGAAGGAACAAGCATTTCAGAAACGTTATGGCTAAAACTTATGCACATGAATCTCAGAGTTAAAAAACAAGTTTGCTTCAGACTAGACAAGTTCAAAAGTTCATAGAAGCAGCTTGCCCAGTATACAACTGGGAATAAGAATGAAGAAAAGTGAATACAGGATTCATGTGGAAAGAATATGTTCCATTCTTCCTCACACAGACTGGGATAATCAAAGTACAATTTCCAGAGTTAAATATATTTATTTCACCCATGTTGTCATGAGGTTCAGTACTGCTAATATTGATCTGGTTCGTATTCATGCTTCAGCTGCCCCTGAACTGTGGTATGTTCTGAAGATCAGCAATTTGATAAATGTATGAAAATGAATACAGTAAGCTGCAGGAAATAAGAAGAGGAGAAAGAACGTTGTATTGTTCATGGGCTGAAAACAAAAATTTTTCCATGTTAAAAAAGTCAAAGAAAAGTAGTGGAAGAAGATGTGCCCAAATGTTAGTAATCAATTAATTGGGGATATACAAAAACCAAATAGCAAGCATATTGATTGAATATTTCTTACCGGTATTCAGCGAGAACAGGCTGGATGTTTTCAGGCTGAGAAAGAACTGTGTTCAGTTTTGAACAACCCTAAAGTAGCAAGCCATACAGACTTTAGAGGAACTAGGCTCTCATACAATAGAAGTCATTGATCATTTGGCATCATATTGTATTTTTTTGCAAGAGTACATAAAAAAGTGTACTAGATACATTCATCTGTAACCAAGATATTTTTTGGTTTTCTTATAGCTTCACCACATTGTCTATACAGGGACATTTAGGATTCCAGATTAACACCCAAATCTTTCCCGTTTTACTTTCTCAGGATCAGTGCTACCCATCTTGTATTTCAAAATTAGAAAGGAGTTGACAACGGCAACTCAGGGAGCTATTTCAGGATTAGTGAAGGAAGGGACTGGGGACTTAGGAAAACCAGGTGAAGCGCATTTACTGTAATACTGGAAACATGGGGAATATTTTTCACATAAAGGCTTGTGGGGTCTGGGGTCTGGAACAAACTGCCCAGCTACAGTATGTTGTTGAAGCAGTTTCTCTGAGTTCTGTACTTGCCCCAAATGTGCTCAACAGCCTTTTGTTCTTTGCCATAGTTATTTTGATGTTCTTGTGTCCTGAAAATGAAAATCTTGCAACATACTGTGCTGTATAACACAGGCGTAGGAATGACAAACTTGTTAGTAAAAAGCTTTGAAAATCTTTGAAATCTTGTAAACTGTTACTGGAAGTTTAGTGTTTCTTTATCTGTTCTAGCTTGTTGTTACGAATATACTGTAAATCATATTTGTTTAATGTGGATATCCTATGTTTGTGCATCAGAATTGTGGAATGTTGTCCAATTATGGCTTTTGTTTTTTATAATAATAAAAAGGTCTGCCTACATGTGGCACAGTAATATTTTTCTTTAACCTCCAGAAAGGAAAATCAGATATTGTATCTTGAGTTAATGTTTACTTTTCTCTGACTGCAATATTTGAAATTTCAATGGCACAGTGTACAAAGAATTCTGAATAAAAATATGACGGTAAACAGAAATTAATTTCCTTTGCATGAGTTTTCATTTGTTAACAACAGAAAGAGAAGCAATCCATCTGGTGAAGTCAAAATCCTTCATTATTACACCTGTGTAAACATTGCTATTTCCTGTTAAAAAATAAAACATGTTCCATACCACTGAGATGTTCATAAAGGATTTGTTTATGAGTGATATTGCATAAGGGTGGCGCAATGGTTAGCATTGCTACTTCACAGCACTGGGGCCCTGGGTTCAGTCTGGGACCTGGCGTGCTATCTGTGTGGAGTTTGTATGTTCTCCCCATGATCGCATGGGTTTCCTCCCACAATCCAAAAACGTACTAGTAGGTTAATTGGCTTCTGGGAAAATTGGACCTGGTGTGTGTGTCTGTCTGCCTTGTGATGGATTGGCGTCCCATCCATGGTGTATCCTGCCTTGTGTCTCTTGCTTGACACAACCCTGAATTGGATGAAGTGGTTAGAAAATGAATGGATGGATGATTTTACATGAAAATCAATATTATATCTAATGAAATATATACAGTATTTCATTTCTTGCATTTACATCAATAGAAGGGCGGTCGCATGATCTCTGTTAATCTCATAAATTCATTATTTACTTTTCATTGCAGGAAAAATAATTTAATTTGTTTATATCTAGCTTTGCATTAATTGTAAATAAGAATTGTTAATTTAATCTATGTATCGGTTGTTTGCATTGTGCCTTTCCTGTTGTGGAATCCTCAGTGTTGTGTGTTTTTGTTCTATGATTGTGTGTTGGCTTACAAACCCTGAATCAGTTAATCAAAATGAGCATATTTTTACCTGCAAATTTTACCTGGCACTTATGTTTTAGCAAATTAGTCTTGTCTTGATCTTGTCTAGATCTTTGGGTGCTTCTACACAGCCTGAGTAATTGAAGGCCTGTTGTAGAAACTGCTACTGTGTTAGGACAATTCCTAGGTGAAACTACTGTACATTTTCTTATTTTTGTATTTTTGTAAATACTTTTCTTGCTCAAGAGCACATTAGTAAATGTATATATTTATGTTGATATGCTGATAAGAAGAAATCTCATATTGAGGTGTATGCTGGAGCTCATTATGTTTTGCCTAGAATTTTTATGATGTCTGTGACCACCAATGGACTTACTTCCAGGTCACAGTTGACGTGATTTTTATTTTTAAAACTTCTACAGTCATAAAAATATAAACATATAGTGTGTCATTTTCCTAAAGGTTGGAACATTTACAGACGCCCTTCTCCATTACTGAGCCCGTAGTGGGAGTATCTGTTAATCTTGTTTTCCCTACTAAAAACTGTTGCTGGCAATGTGGCCACCAGTACTGATGATTGCCGATTAAATATTTCTTGCTAATCAACTGTAACCAAATACATGTTAGGAGACAGTGTTTTATTTTAATTAAAAATATTTTATGATGTTATAAACTGCAATGAATTTTTTGCTTCTGCTTACACAATATATACTCTGTTTGAGCCTCTCATCTGAAAGTAATGGAGTTATCTTTGTATTGCACTATTTGTATTAGTAGTACAACATTAACATCGCTAATTAACATTTAAATGTAGGCTTTTATGTCTCCATTGTTTAACAAACTGGTAAGGTCTCACAAAATTGTGTACAATTTTGGTCACTACATTATAGAAAAGATATTTCTGCTTTTAATCAGTCCAGAGAAGAGAAATCAGATACATTCTGGGAATTAAGGCAATGGTCTACACTGAGAGGCTGAGGAAACCAAATCCTTTAAGTCTTGTACAAAGACTATGAGGGGAAGTGACAAAAGTATTCAAAAGTTTCCAAAGCTTTGACAAAAGACAACCCAGCGCTCCTCATAATAAACAGTGAAAAACAAACCAGAAGACACAAGACAAAAACACATGGAAGTTCATTTAAAATCAAGAATAGGAGGTCTTTTACCCAAATGGTTAGGAGTGTCTGGAACAAACTACACAGCCATGTTGCTGAAGCAGACTACCTGGCTGAGGTCCTTGGCTAAATGAACTAATTCAGTAACTATTAAAGGGGCATGCTTTTATATTCTTATCAAATGTATTACTTGTTACAATTGTCAGAAACCTATTTGCATGAACAGTATTCTTTCTAAGCAAATATAGTTAGTGTACATGTTTTTGCAAGTGTAGTATTGGGAATTGAGATTGAAACAGGTTTTCAAAGTCCATTAAAAAGCTTTGTGCTGTTCTTTTAATTATCTGAAGAAAATAAATACTGTTCAAAGTATCAATTGAACCTAACTGCCCCAGATTTTTTGGCCTGCTCCTTCATCATTTCTGAATTGTTTTGTGTCACCATAAAGTCACATTAACTAAAATAAGTTCAGGTATGTGATATTCTTCACAAAGTGATTTCAAAGTCAAAATAGATCAAACCATAATGGACATTTTCAGAACTTTAAACATGACTAGAGGTTTTGGTGAGAACAGAAATTATGTGCATGTCTTAGTAAGACCTTAAATGTGTGTAGAAAATGGATATGTATGACTCACAATTTGCTAAAATGATTGAAACAAATGAACAAGGAGAATAAAAAATCTCATATTGTGTAGTATGCTGGAGCAGAAGGTTTCTTTTTCAAATGAGGAGATACCTGAGTTTAAAATAAATAATATACAAATGTTTAAATGCATATAAGGGGGGATTTAGTGTATACAATCAGTTCCTTACTAAGACTAATAACACTTTATGTGAAAACTTCAACTTCTTACAAACCCAAATCTTATAACAAAACACAGCTGAGGCAGAAAAAGATGAGTTACAGTACGTTTACGTTAATCAAAAACCTTGGTGAATGTTTATGAATGCTTTTTAATGTTTTCCTGTTGTGAGACAATGTGTGACGCAATAAAGTTAAACTAGTAAAGTGATGTTTGAAGATAATACAGTATATGGCAAGACATGCAAAACATAGAGGAACAAGTCACATCACAAGAGGAAGAAGTATTAAACCTGAAAGAAGAACGTGAAAATGCTCAATGTTAAACCCAAAATGAATGAAAAAATGAATATGTAGATTAATTTGTGACTCAAGATTAAAAGGATTTAGTTATTGATATGTAAGAAAACTGTAGAATCATCTGACTTTTCAAACATGTATGTAGAATGATATGGAGAGTGAAGTCCAAAATAGATCAAATGGGGAAAAACAAAAGACCAAATCATTCAGTGCTTATACCTAAATTCCAGGAGTATTAAATGCATGAAATTCTACCACCATATGATATTATTCAGTTGTTTGGTGAAATTCCAATATATGAGCCAATAAATTTAAAGGGCAGCATGTTTAATACTTTGGCTTTAAGTCTCCAGGCAGAGGAAATGACAGTGCTGATTGGAGATGAGTGCTGTTACACACACTCCACACACACATCTACAAGGTATGATCCAGGGGGGAAATACTGCAACAATTATGTAAGCATCAAGGGCATGATGCTTGAAAAGATACATGCGGCGCAGTGTTCAGCCAGGGAGCTTTTATGTATAAAGAAGTGGAAGTACGAGTTTACTACCCTCTACCCCACATTTTGCTAAATCAAACCATTTCAGTGGATTGGTCAAATTCTTAGAATGCAGAAACAAACCAACAAGTATAAAGCAGTAACATCTTTAATACTTTAGCTTTAACTCACCTGGGTGAGGAAATGACAGTACTGATTGGAAATCATCCCTAAAGAGAATCCCCAAATCACTGACACAGATTTCGAGTTAAGTCGCTGCAGTTTCGCCAGAACCGAGCAGAACGTGCGTGCAGCCCTGAAGAAATGAGAAGCACCCACGTTACAGGCCTGAATGTGTTTGAAGGAGTAGATTCAGATATGCAGAGCATGACAAGCACCTACATTGTGGGTCCCCCACCCATGTTATTGACAGGGCCATCATCTGAGCCAAAAACAGTCCATCAACTCGATCAGGAACCCCTGGCCTATCAACAGCATTCCTTTGGTGTTTCTTTCACATAACACAACAGTTAAAACCCCATCATGTTTAAGACTTGGACCAAACAGTTCAAATGTTATCTTATTAGTATTAAGTCAGTGAAGGGTTTGATTGTGTAACTGAGGGCTCAGCTGAAACAAAACCCAACAGGTTTGTGTGTCACCAGGAACAGGATTGGGAACTGCTCTAGGATGCATTGTTCTGTTTTAAGAATTGAAATAAAATCTAACAGAATTGACCAAAGTCATCTCCTTGTTGAGCTGATTGTCGTTGAGGAAGCCTATGCCAATAACAATGAAATGCAGAGCATGAATACAGATAATGTAACGCCAGGTTTGAATGAAACAAATCTCTGCTGTGCCTTTTAGAATTAAGATGCCAATATTTACAACTACGTTTATTGTAATTTTATTACAGAAATGGCAATGCAATAACTTGATATGAAGTATAAAATTTCTCAATTAATTTCACCATTAGAATCCTTTCCTGAGCAGGGAATGCCGAGAGGTCAGTCAAGAGATTTGTTGGTCTGTTTTCCTTTCTTGTGTACAAACACACCCATACCTTTATTTTATTTAGAGATTGATGGAGGTTTAATGCTAGATTTCTCTATATAGATCAATCCATTCTTTTTATATTGCACAGTACTAATTGTTCATGACTTGGAAGTGACATTTCTGAATAGGACAACAAATATATATATATATTTTAATGATGTGCCTAAGTGTTATCAAACCATCTCATCTGTATTTTGTTTGGCAAGAAACAAATGGGAAGTTAGTCAGCCAGCAGGGAAGTCAAGAAAACACATTAGACCAATAGTCATATTGCAATCATTTAACCCTAAGAAAGTACAGAAATGTGAGTTGAAGAGCTGCATAAAGAGGCCAGTACAACATCCCTATAATCAGCACATAAATGCAGAAGTGAAAAAATAACATTCTAGAACTTTATTTTGTACTTTTTGACCTGTGTGGAAGCAATTTGTTTAAAGAGAATAGGTCTCAGATGAGAAGTCTGTTCAAACCTTTCCTGCAACTGAAATTTGGATGTAGCCTTTCCTTATAAAAACACAGGACGTAGTTTATATTGTTTTGTTTGTCCTTGTTTTATAGGCAGAAAAACACCAGCTATCTCATGGGTGACACAAAAAATTACCCAAAAGACAGAAGAATGAAGATTCACATGAAGGCATAGCGGAGGACAAAATGGACACTTGGTGATTTATTTAGAGAGCGATTATGCACCAAATATTTTACTTGTAGATTTATATACAGGCTGATTAATCTTTATAAGATTTAGTCTTTTTAATCCCCTAACCCACCTCCTAGGATTTCTTCATAATATTAAAGCTTAACTGATCTCAGCCTTAATGCACTATTCCTAATAAATCATAATCTATGATTTGAACATAGTTCATATGAAAATCATAGTTAATTTAGAATATTTCAGAGGCATTAATCCTGATCTGTTAAAAGTGGTGCAGAAAGTTTTGCCAGTTCATTCATTCATTTTTCTTCATTAAATCATTCATTGTTCTTTCAGTATTATTTCATAATTTCTTAAACCACCTATTAATGGATTGTTTAAATACATATGTGGATCTAAAGTCCAAGAGGGGTAAATGTATTTAATGTACATTTTTATTTTTGCACAGTTTAACCCTTCTCATGTTATTCCTCGTATTACGAGTATTTTTTACTAGAATTCTGAATGTACAAGAAGAGCTGTATTGAAAAGACACCACTTAGGAACTCATGTAAACATATCGATCTTTAATTTCTGGCAGTGACTGACAGCCCAGGAAAGAAGGAGATGTCACAGTACTTATGCCTCACTCCCTTTCTGGTTTTACTTTCCAGGGTAAACTGGGAATCTCATGTGCGTAACTGTACAGTAAATCACAAGTTTTACTCCCAAGAGAAGTAAAGGTTTTTTTTTATGAAGCTTAATAAATGAGCAGTTTTGAGAGGGTGTAATGAACATACAGTAAATACAATACAAAAGTTTGGAAACACCCTTAACAGAGAGAGAGGGTATTAATTGTTCTTCACAGTGTCTTCCTTGATTCACTAATGTCTTTACATTCTTGACCTGATACAGTAATTATTATAACTGATAACGTTTACAACGTTCTGCAGATATTGAAGCTTAAATGTAGCATTTTAAAAAATGTTTTCCTGATTGCAATAGAAAACCTGTAAAAGATAGATGGTTTACCTTATACATCATCTGTCTACTTCCTTTTTTAAATATGTTGCTTTCTCTGATCACAAATAATATTCTCCTTATTATAAGCTTATACAATTCAAAACCAAGATAATTTATATCTTGGCAACGTAGCCGTAGTATCCCCAGATGTACCACTTTTTTAGAATGAGGAGGACAGTTTTGGCTTAGGCTCCTTAAAAGTCTGTAATGCATTAAAAAATAGCTGTTTTCCAGTGCAAAAATATTAGCAATCTAGGGATCGAAATGAAGTACCACTCATATTGTTCACAGTCTCTGTAAATGCTGTTTTTTTAAATGTTTTACTAATAAGAAAAAGAAAGTAGCTGTGATCAGAGAAGCCAATAGATTAATCTGAAATAACCCTACAGTACATTGAAGTATCCAACAACATACACATCTTTCCAGCTATATGGATTTCTTTGTAAAAAATTGGACTTCTGTCATAATTTTCCTATCAATGTATATAATGTAATAGAAAGGAGATGCATATATATCTTTGGGGTTGCAATGTCAATCTATGAATTATAGTGAAGACAAAATAAATAACATTGCTCTTTTCCTCAGTCTTTCCACACATACTGTAGTGACTCCAATCCTTTGTGCAATACTGTAACAATATACCTTATAAGGCAAATATTTTTAACTTGCTTTTTTGATTGTGGCCAAATTGGTTTTTTCATTAAGTACCGTAAATTAATCCACTGCTGCTTACTGACTTTGAAATTGAAGTTTAAATTTAGGATCTGTCTTTCCTGAAGGGTTGGACAACAGGAAAGAAGCCCTTGTAAGTAGTTTCAGGAAAGACGCACTGCATTCATTTGAGACTTACTCATGGAGAGCCACCCTTGACTACAGAGAAAGTTAAACAAGATCCGTTTCCTTTCATCTGAAAAAGACCATGGACAATACTGTAAGAGCCAAGCCTTTAATTTTCTGGGACACCCACGTTGAGATATGCACCACAAACATATCTTGTGTCAGCACAAGGAAAGTTGTCTTCATCATTTTCCAGAGAGCATGATGTTTCTTTGTGATTTATATTACCCTACAAATGCAGAAGAGCCTAGAAAAATAAGTCAAGTGTTTTTGGAGAGAGTGGCCTTTATGATGTCCTTTTAGTTTGGAATCAAACACTGATAACAGGATTATTGTTAAGGAAGTTAGGACAGATTTGTTGAGGGGGCTTTGTTTGCACTAGGGTGTAACAAGGTGTAACAGGAAAAATTTCTCACTCAATATCTAATGCCATAGGGGAACGTGAGTCAGGACTGGCACAGTCTGAAGGAAGGAAGTGAAAGGTGGAAGCACTTCCCCAACCAGGCCTTATCTAAACAAATAAAAAAGTCTAAATTATGTCTTATGGTTATGCCCACTTTCCTGTATTAAAAATATCAGAGGATATTCTGTTGCAAAGAAATATTAAAATAAAATGTCCATTAAAGTCGTATATTTGCTTCTGATTGCAATTAAGATAAGATACGATTTTATTGTCCCCTGAGGGAATTTTTTTATGGACACCCAGCACTTCTGTACATTTAAATAGAATGCAAAAGAAAAAAAAGGAAGAGAAGAAAAACATTGCACATTATCCTATTACAAAAAATAAGAAAACATTGCACATCATTCTATTGCCCATGTACAGTATAACATATAACAACATGTAACATTTATAACACATCACAAAACATATTGCACTCAAGTGGGTTGTAAGAGTCAAAATTGTGTTTATCCTTAACATTTACGTTGACAGCTTTAATGGATAGTGGAACAAAGGAATGTTTGTATCTGTTTGACTTACATTTGGGAACCCTAAGACGTTTGCCAGAAGGAAGAAGTTGATATTCAGAGTTGAGGATGTGGGAAGGATCTGATATAATTTTTCCTGCCTGTTTGATTATGGATTTTTCAAAGTTTGTCTGCAGGGAGGGGTGCTGTTTCACTCCCATGACCTTCAAAGCTGTCTGGATGAGGTGGGTAATTTGCGATTTAAAATGACCTGATAGATTACCAAACCACACTAAAATACCATATCTGATAATGTTCTTGATTACAGCACGGTAAAAGAGTAGCATTACTTCCTGTAGAACCCCAAACACTCTTAGTCCTCGCAGGAAATCTAAGTGCTGCTGAACTTTGGAGTAAACACTCTCAACATGAGTAGACCAGCACAGGTTACAGTCTATGTGTACACCTAAGTACTTGTATGAATCAACCTGAGTGATAGGTTCGTTGTGGATTACTACCTGTGAGTGATCACCAACTGTTCTGGGATCAAAAACTATTTCTTTTGTTTTTTTAGCATTCAAAATTAAGCTATTGTTGTCACACCATTGCACAAATATTTGGATTTCTGACATGTATACAGATGAGCTGCTACCTCTATGCATTAAGCCAAGAACAGCTATACCATCTGAGAATTTGAAAATGAAGTTGCTTTGACTACTGTTTGTACAATCATTTGTATAAAGTGTGAACAGAACTGGAGAGCTCACACAGCCCTGAGGGGCACGTGTGCTAATAGATCGTGACTCGGAAAGAGTTTTGTTGACCCTGACATACTGTGTGTGATTTGTTAAAAATGAATGGTACCATCTTATAATGTTATGGTTAACGGACAATTACCATGACGTCTCCAATAAAAGCTATGAATTAGGTGGTACTTGTCATGAGTTTTGATATAATGTGTTGTAGAATTTGGATTGGTGTGTGTGGATTATGATTGACTGAAGGTAATAGCATTTGAAGTATATTGTATATATTGAAGTACTGTATATTGACTGAAGTATATTGAAGCATTTTTAAACAGCACACATTTGCAATGTTTAAATGTAATTAATCTTTACATCATTACAGTATTAACTGGCAAGGATCAGGTGAAAAAAAATCCAAGTATCTGCTCTAATATCTGAAGAACCAAACACTTGAATGGATATTGAAAAGTAAAAGTACTGGAACAGAGAAGTGATATTGTTCATTTGCTGTGCACTATTGAAATTTGTATTTCAGATCAAATGATTAATATGAGGCAAAGGTATAGCATTTCAGCTTTTGTTTGTAGGTATTATTATGTGTATAAACATAGCCATATTGGAACAAAGTCAACCGATCAATAGTACACAGCAAAAATAACAAATTTCATGTCAATTCATACGTTTATATAACCATAGCACTATAAAATATTTTAGATCATGTTACGTCCCAGTGTGTGTTCTGTGTGTGTTTTTTCTGTTATGTCCACACTGCTGACCCTTGATTGTTCTCCCTTCCCCATTGGCCCACCATTACACCACACTTTCAGTATGACGTCATCATCAATTAGCTCTCACCCAATCAGAACACATCTTATTCAGCATATAACATGGAGGTTTTCAGCAAGGAGGAGCCTTTCGTTTGACTTTGGTCCCGTTTGGTTTTGGTTATCGCTTCGCTTCTGGTTATTGCTTCGGCTTTGTTGGTTTGTTTTGTTTTGCTTTGTGTGTGTGTATTTTCTTATAGCTTCGGCTTTGTTGTTTTGTTGGTTTTCTGTTAGTTTCTTTGTACTTTCGTTTGTGTGTTTATCCTTGTTTTGCCATTACCTTGCCCTAACGTGTTATATGTTCAACTTTTGTGTTCTTTGTACCCTGTTCCTGTTGATTACTCTCGTTTTCCCTTATTTGTACTCCTGGTTCACTAGTGTTTTTGTGTGAACTTTTGTATATAAGGTTAGTTTAGGTTGTTGGGTACACTACACACTTATTTGACTTTGTATTAGTAACACTAGTTTAGTACGGGTGAGTGCCATTTGTCTTGTATGGTTTTGGGCAGTCAGTGGAGGTTAGTTAGGGTGTTGAAGACGCCGAAGACCGTGTGTTTCGGGTTTTCTTTTGTAGTCAGGTTAGCTTTCCCTCACTTTCCTAGGCAGCTCCATTTTGTTTGTTATTTTCTTTTCTTTGGCACCACTCTAGTTCCTTACCCTTATCACGCTTCCTAGTCCCTCACCAAAACCCACCTGCTTCCAAAAGAATTATCCTAAATGTTACACCCCTATACCACTAGACACTTGGGGTCGTAACAGTTCATTTGATATCCCTTAGCTTTTTGCTAACACAAAGTCGTTCTTCCAGGCTTGCAAAATTTATTTTTCACTTTTAATGTTTCTGTGGTAGTCATTGTTAATTGGTTAAGGGCATCATGATTACAGATAAGAACTTAATGAAGGCTTCAAAACAAAAAAAGACCATTCATCGCATTTAGTTTGTTTGGTGACCAGGTAGCTAATGAATGGTAGGATATCATTCAGTTACTTCTTGAAAGAAACCAGGACATCACCTTCAACACCATGGCTGGTTAGTTTGTTCCAGACTCCTATGATCCCTTGTATAAAGAAATGCCTTTTTATTTTTTAATTCATTTATCCTTAGTATCCTGGTTTGTGTTTCACTCTTACTCCTGAACAAACCTATTGAATTTATCAATGTCTGTGAGGACCCTGAAAACTTAAATCAGGTCCCCTGAGTCTTCTCTCTATTCAGTTCTTTCAGCCTTAAACTTGTTTTCTGCCTCAGAGCGGCAACATCATTTGTTCCATGATGAAAAACACATACTATTCTAAATGAGTTCTTACTAGTGTGTTGTACAATCTTAAAAATAACATTCCATGTTTAAAGCATTTGGAGTATAATCTAAGACTTCAATGAGGCAAATGTCTTGAATATAGTCAAAACCCAGGAAACTAAGATGAATTAAAACAGCCAATCTCATTTTAATAAATGAAACATGAAACATTCCATGAAAGCTAATGCCAGAATGGCAGTCTATTTTCATTAGATAAGGACTTTTGATTCATTCTTTTTATTTTCATGGAATTAATAATTTTTCACATGTCTTGCATTCTGTGGAAATTATATTGTGATGTAGGCCAACGTTCTTAACCTCTGACAGTGTTCTTCAGTTCATAATACTTTTTTTTTGTAACTGTGGGAGGCTTGGAGACAAAGTCCTTTTTGATTGCACATATTTTAGTTATCACAACAAACAATGCTGGAGAAAAGGTTAAAAGGTTATGAACCTTGAATATAATTATGAGAATCACATTTTCTTACCACAACATTTATTTTTGCCATTTATTTATTTTAATGTTTCTTGAGACACAATGGTGTATGAGGTACAAAAAATGAATAATAAAGAAGAATGTGAAATAAGTGAAACCTTAGCACGATTAAGAGAGTGTGGACCTCTCTGATCTGTTTGGGTGTTGTGGAGGACATACTGTACTTACATAAACCCCTTTAACGCAGAGATCTCTGCACCCTTCTTGCTGTAAACGTGTAAAAGTGAAGTATGGGGAACTGTGAAACTGGGGCTGAGGGATGATGGGAGATCAGTGCTGTGCTTCTACCCTCTAACCCACTGCAGATATTATCCCTTTCCCTGGCCTAGCCATAACCCTTAACAAGTCTAACTGCCTGACAGAGACTGAAGAGCTCTAAATGTGTGGAAATGGTTCACTAACTGGTGAGCATTGACTGCTCTTTCTGAGGTCTTTTGAAAACCTTTTTGAATGTGACATGATGTGTTTCCACTAACCTGTATGGTAAAGACCAAACTTGCAAAGTTACTGACCACTAGGAAAGGCCTGCTAAAACTGCATCCTTGTTTACGTGTTACCCAATTGATAAACCTCTTTATCCCAATTAGACTCTATAATGGACCCACCGTCAGCTATGACCGTTTGCACTATGGAAGACCTGTCAGCGAAAGAAACAGTTCAGGCATTTGTACAAGGCAGAGAGAATAAGCCACCTGCTGTGGCTATGTTTGATTATCTCTATGATATCTCTATTATCTCCCTATGAAAATGTTCTAAATGTCTTGTTAAGATATTGAGCAGTTCTATAAGTACAAATGGGCCACAATTCATTAATCATATCAGCAAACAACTGATAATCAGTAAGAGGAAAAGTCCGTTTTAAATTCTTGCTGTTCAAGTGGGTGCAAACAGGTACTAAGGGTTCATATATTCATATATTCATCTATATATTCATACAAGGACATGTATTGTTGGATAATGTTCTCAATTAAACAACCCCAATTATATAATAATATCTTTGTGTTATACATTTCTTCAAGTTGTCTTAATCTTTTATTAATATTTTAGTATGTTGTAGGTCTAAAATATACTAGAAAACAGATCAGCCTAGCGGTTAACAAGCATTTTCTGTACAGCCATTGGAGTTCCTGACCAAGCAAGAACTTTAGCACTTCCAATGACAGGGAAATAATTTCTTTTGCTCTTTTTTTCTAAAAAAAGAAGGTTGAGTATCTTATACATTTGTTTGATATCCTTTGGAATTCATTAATCATGAAACAAAATTCACTTGAAGTGGAGGAATGAATTCAGAAAAAATAAGCTGTGTTTTTAACCATTTGATTATTACAAATAATTCCAAACAATAGGTATAAAGAGAGGAAGTGAGGAGCACCGTTTTTTTAAACAAAACCTAAAAGGGGAAGTCACATGTAATTTCATATAAATGTATATAATATCTCCGAATCCAATCAAATAGCTGTTTTTTTTAAGATATCACAAAGAGGGAAGGAACAATCGTGAAAAAAAACTTCTCTCAAGGGGAATTTCTGCTGTTTCAGAAAAGAAATATCTGTTGATCTGTTGGGAATTTGACATTTGTGGTTTTAGCTTGCACTAGCTGTGACCGTCTTTGACACCGGAGATCATCTGAACAGAAGCCCTGGTATGCACCCATGTCACCTGATCTGGATCCATGTGGTTTCTGAAAGATCTATATTCAAGCCTTTCTGATGCACTTCAGAGGGTAGGATTTTAAGGCAGCAATAGACCAGGTTTATTCAAGGACATTCAACAACACCCAGTGTATAGTATATCGTGGAATGTAAAGTGTACAGCATGATGAAGGAGATTAATAATTTTACAACTGCAACCATTTAATATATATTTAACTTAAGTTATTTAAATACTACAACCATATATAATAAGGAAATTAATAAAAATTTCACCCAATATATTAATAATAGTAAACTTTATGGTGATATATTTTCAAAAGGTCAAACATCATTTAAAAAAAAGATTTGAATTGGTATAACCCTTGTTTAATTTTTTTAAACGAAATATTTGTGTGTTTCACAAGTGATCATTCACGTTGAATAGCACTAAAACTCATGTCGTCTTCTGTTAAGTACTAAGTAGATCTTTAGGTATCTGGAGACAGACAGAAATAGCACATGCAAAGTTATTCAATATGCCAGAACTGGCTCTAAGCTGAAGGCCATCCAACTGGTGTATTAGATAACACTGGTCAGATGGTAGAGAGGATGTGGCCTTGAACATACAACTGACCTAATTCATTTGAATTTGGGCATTTGAGACTGAATCTTGAGGGTGAAAGTAGTTTTAAAGTCAGAATACAGCTCTCTGACAATGCATTAAAGTTTATTTAAATTTAAATTTATTTTAAATTGAATTTAAAATTACTACATAGTTTTACTCTGGATAAACCATCCTGAGGGGAACAGTATTTCTGGTGCAGGAGAAGGAACAAAACTCTGTGAATGCTAAAGTGTTCAAAATGCTGAAATCTGTGAGTGGTGATTGTATGTGTGGTAGAGAATTTTGCCCCTACTTTGTAACTGCCTAAAGAATTGTCCTGTATCTTTGCAGGAGAGTAGTAGACCACTTTATTCCCTTTCAAAGATGGAATGCAATCATCAACAATGGGAAAGTCATACATCACTGACCTTTGCTAGTAGTAGGCCAAATCATTTAACAGCATGACATTCAGCCCAATGGCACCCTGCCATATTAGGCTAGTCAGTCCTCCTCATTCCAGGAACCAAAATGACCAGGTACTGATAAACTTAATAATCTACTTATAGTAATAATGACTTTGTAGGGATAATCATTACCTGTAAATTGATTTCTGACATTATATTGACATTTTTCATCTTTGTTTTTTTTATTGATGTGTTTGTATAATAAACAATTTTTCTTGAGCAATAAATTCCCATTAAAATATGTTTTTAAGTTTACAAAATGTTTTTTTCATCTACATTAAAAGCAGCCCATCTTTGAGAAACACTATGGATTTGAAAACAAAAGCACAGAGGTTAATTTATAGCAGTATTTAGACAAATTAATCGGTCCTTTACTTGCAGTATTTTAGACTGATTTGTAACTGTGGATGTTCAGAATGAGATCTTTGCTATTTATTTGTAAATCACATCATTATTTTTCCAACTCAAAATAATGGAATTATCAGTTGATCATCAAGGCAGTTTTTTCATTTAGCTGTGATTAGGAGGGCAGAAAAGTTCAACAAAGCTTGCACTTCCCAGATGGATTATCTTACTTAGAAAGTTTGGAACAAAAAGTATTGTCTACCATTATATACCTAGCTGTCCTTGCCCTAGGAAGCAAGCAAACAAAGGGGAAGACACAGATGATCAAAGAGTATTCCAAATAATTTACTGAGGTTAATTAAACTTGCTGTAAATCATCAAACACTACATTAAGGAATAAACATTCAACCGTGACAGGGCCAATCCTAGAGAGGTCATTAAGGTTGCCCCCATAGGAATGGACCACAGCATAAATACAAGAAGGATCAGCAGAAGAGAGAGAGAGAACTGGAACCAGAGAGGTGGGAGAGCTCCTTTTTCTGAAAGCTGAACAGAGGCCCACATTCTGAGAATTGTTACTAGAGTGCTTGCTTTCTTCTTTATTTTAGGAAATTCTGATTTCCTATATTATGGAATCCTCAGGCTAAAAACATATTATCATTGTTAATATACAGTATATTTCTTTGTTTTGTGTACATTTTGGCTTGATTATTATTACATTAGAACTACACTGAAGAACAATATATAATTTTAAACTGTATAATTGTATGACACCTGTTAGATGTCAGGTTTTAAGAAAGCCTCTTTTCAAATTATATGAAAGGTTCCTTGATATGCAGACATCATTTTTAATAAATATTGTTTGGTCTGTAAATAAAATTGAAATGCTTCTTTCTTTTAGTCACCCCTTACAGTTGTTTTAGGGCTAAAAGACATATGGTGCCATAGAAAGTTTCCACCTCCTTGAATTTTTTCACATTTTATTGTGTCAGTACCTCTAAAAGAGTTTTGCATATTTAAATTAGGACTTTTTTCCTCTTATCTGCACACCTTACTGCACATTTCTAAGGGGAAAACCGTTTTCATTGGGGAAATATGTATATTAAAAATACAAAACTGAAGTATCATAATTAGACACATCTCCATCGCCCTGGGTTAGTAATTGGTGGAAGGACTTTTGGCTGCAATTACAGTTGTGAGTCTGTTGTAGGTTTCTACCAACTTTACACACCTAGAACTGGCCATATTTGACTATTCTTCTTTAAAGAACTATTCACGCTCCATCAAGTTTCTTGGTGAGTGTTCGTGGACATCAATCTACATGTCCTGCCACAAATTCTTAACAGATTTAGGCAAGGGCCCCAACTGGCCTACTCAAGGATGTTTAACTTTTTTCTCCTTAGCCACTTCAGTGTAGCCTTTGGCTGTGCGCTTCGGGTTGTTATCATGTTAAAAGGTGAAATTCTATTCCAGTTTGAGATTTTGTACCATCCTATCTGCTATTCCCAGTGAACCTGGAAAAAGATCCCACTGATTTAATGACGTGCACATACTGTATGTATAGCAGAATGCTGAGCCTATATCCTCTTGCAGTCATTTTCTCCAAAACTTCCAAAAAGTGAGATACTAGGAAACTTAAAAATAGTAATTTCAAACCCAGATTCAACTGCTCTCGGAAACTAAAAAAAAAAACATTAGAACACTTATTATGGATATTTAAAAACATTTCTGAAAAGGTAATGTTAGGGATATCTTCAGGACCCCATGCAGGTAACACGAGAGATATACCAAGGCAAACAAATCCAGAGTATTAGGCGCAAAGAAGGTCGAGTGGTCGTAGCAAGGTCGAGGTTAACAAAGTCGGCTGAGAAAGTTATCAACCGGTTGTTGAGACCGGCGAGAGCTCAGGAGGTGGAATGTTTCCTAATACTGAGCGCGAAACGACGCGAGAGGAGGGTTTAAGTAGTGAAGGAAGGGGTGTGGTATGGTGATTAAATAATAGGAGTTGAATTAGTGCCAGCTGAATCCGTAACAGGTATAGTAAATATAAAAGAATATTTGTCTAAATTCAGGAAAATATAAATATAACACATTTAATAAAAAAGTTATTTCTGGCTTATCTTGCAGTTCTGCCTGCATAGTGCCTTGTTTCTAACTCCCTCTTTTATATCGGTTTATGTTAATATGCAAATCACCAATGTTTCAATATATTTTATAATCTCCTGCTTTCATATTAAGGTTTGGATAATACAGGAGCTCCCTAAATATATAACATAATATTTTACTTTAATACGTTTTTATTTCAGTATCCATTTCCATTACACTAGTGTAAACAAGACAACTGTGCAATGGTCTTAGACATCTTAGATACAATAAGGAGTTTACTCTACAGGTAGTTCTCTATTTACGCACTCTTAATTTGCACTTTTATGTTTAATGCACCCCAAGAATATCTATGTATAACAAAATAATTAACCACCAACAGACAGCCTGAAAGAGTATTCAAGATAATATAAACTGTGCATACAGACAGTACCAGTTGCCTTCGGAAGGAATTGAATCACTGTTCATCCCATTATCTAAAACTTTCTGTGCTAAATAAGTATAATTTGTGATACTCTCCGCCTTGTATTTTTATCTTAAAAAACTAAAACAACATAAAAAAACTGTAAAATAATGTAGCTACTGAATAAAAAAACTTGACATTCGATTCTAATAATTTCTCAATAAAACTTGTTAATTCTTAAAAAGCAACATTGTTAATACTGTAGCGTTTGCAGGTTCTTTTCAGAACAAGGACGAGTGGAGACGCAATTAACAAGCATTAACTTTATTCGTTTTCAACCACACAAAACCAAACACAGGATCTACACACACATGAGGAGACTGACAGGGCACGTACACATATTTAGGGTGGTAATTACCTAACAACACACTACACTTTTACAGGACTACACAGGGCACTAGAATTACTAGGACATTATTTACACAGGTAGGGTCAGCCGCTGGTCATCGTGCTGACCCTCAGACTCTCCCCGGCTACCACTCCCAGCATGCCCAGCGGTACTACGAGCGCCTAGGGGCGCTTCCTCCTCACCACCAGGCGAGGGCGTTACACTGCCCCCACCTGAAGCGTCTGGCGTCTCGCCGACGTCGAACACCCCCCTCAGGCTGTACTCGTATTCGGCCAACTGCTGCGGAACCCTGCGTGAGCAGCCGCTGTGCCGCGGTGACGGCTGGCGACCCACGGACGCCCCACTATCGGCCGGCTCCAGCCCCGGCTGCTCCTCTAGAGCCTCCCCACACGGCTCCTCCTCCCGGGCCCGGTAGGGGGCCAGGCGGTCTCGGTGCAGGACCACCACTCTCCCCCGTGTTCGCAACCGGACACGGTAGCAGACCTCGCCCACCACCCCGAGTACCTCAGCGGGCCCCTCCCACGACGGCGCCAGCTTAGGGCTGAGGCCTTTGCGGCGGCGCGGGTTGTATACCCAAACCGAGTCCCCGGGCTGGAAGGCAGGCCCCCTGCAGCGCAAGTCGTAGTACCGCTTCTGCCGGACCCCCGCCTGTGTCAGGTGGGTCCGTGCAAAGCTGTGCACCCGCTGCATCCGCTGCCGCAGGTCCCACTCGTAGTCTTGTCCAGCCGGCGGTGCCGACCCGTCTCCAGGTGGCGGGCCGAAGACCAGGTCCACCGGTGTTCGCATTTCCCGGCCCAGCATGAGTGAGGCCGGGGTGCACCCGGTGGATTCCTGGACCGCGGTCCTGTACGCCCAGAGCACAAGGGGGAGGTGGCGGTCCCAGTCCCGTTGGTGCCGGGACACCAGGGTAGCCAGCTGGGTGGCGAGCGTCAGATTAAACCGCTCCACCAACCCGTCGCTCTGGGGATGCAGCGGTGTGGTCCGCGTCTTAGTGATCCCCAGGCGCTGGCACACTCTGGCGAAGACCTGGGACTCGAAGTTACGCCCCTGGTCACTGTGTAACTCCTCCGGCACCCCCAGCCTGGCAAACATCCCCTCCAGCAGTGCATCGGCCACCGTGGGGTCACTCTGGTCCGGGAGGGCGTAGGCCTCCGGCCACTTCGTAAAATAATCCATGGCCACCAAGACGTAGCGGTTCCCGGCCTCGGTGCGCGGAAACGGGCCCAAAACGTCCACCCCCACCCGCTCCATAGGAGCCCCCACCTGGTGTTGTTGGAGGGGGGCCCGGGAGCGCTCGGGGGGACCCTTCTGCGCCACGCACACCGCACACGTTCGGCAGTACCGCTCCACGTCCCGGTGGCAAAGACCCCAATAAAAATGGCCTCGGAGACGCTGCAGGGTTTTTTTACCGCCGAAGTGCCCCACGCCCGGCTGGCCGTGCACCGCTCGAAGCACCGCCCCGCGGAGCGACCGAGGCACCACCAGCTGCCACCGTACCTCGCCACTGGAGGGTACCCGCCACCCCCGGCGCAGCACCCCGTCCTTTACCTCCAAGGCCTCCCACAGGGCGCAGAGGGCCTTGACGGACTTTGGGTGCGGGGCGAGCTCCTCTCGCTTAGGCCGCACTCCTGCTGCCCTCCAGCGGAGCACCGGCCCCACGTCAGGATCAGCTGCCTGACGCTGCGCCAGGTCTGGCAGGCTCACCCCCAGCGGCCCCTCCCGGGCCGTGGCCGCGGTGCTCACCCCCGCCACGGTGCGGACAGCCTCCTCACCCTGCTCCCGCCGGGCGCAGTGGTGGCAGTCCGCGGCCTCGCAGGGGCGCCGTGAGAGAGCATCAGCATTGAGATGGCGAGACCCCGCACGGTGCACGACAGTGAAGTCGTACTCCTGCAGGATCTCTATCCATCGCGCCATCTGCCCCTCCGGCTCCTTAAAGTGGAGCAGCCAGGTGAGGGACGCATGGTCGGTCCTCAGCCGGAACCGGGTCCCGAACAGGTACGGCCTGAAGTGGTGGACCGCCGCCATCACCGCCAGCAGCTCGCGACGGGTCACGCAGTAGTTCCGCTCAGGCCTAGTCAAAGCCCGACTATAGTATGCCACTACGTGCTCCCCATCCGGCCCCTCCTGCGCCAACAGCGCGCCCACCCCCGAGTCACTCGCGTCGGTATCGAGAACATACGGCAACCGCGGGTCGGGGTAGGCTAGCACGGGGGTCCCCACCAGAGCTTCACGCAACCGGCCGAAGGCAGTCTCACAGCCCGTGTCCCAGTCAAAATGGCGGCCCTTGTCGGTGAGGCGGTGCAGCGGGGCAGCGATGCTGGCAAAGTCCCGGACGAACCTCCGGTAGTACGAGGCCAACCCCAGAAAGCTGCGCAGCTCCGCGACGGTGCGTGGAGTCGGCCAGCCCCTCACTGCGGCGACCTTACCTGGGTCCGTAGCCACCCCTCGCGGTCCAACAACATGTCCCAGGAAGGTCACCTCCCGCCACAGGAGCTCGCACTTGCGGGGGTTGAGCCTCAGGCCAGCACGGCGGATGCAGGCCAGCACCGCCTGGAGGTTTGTCAAGGCCTGGTCGAAGCCCCGGGCATGAACCAGCAGATCGTCCAGGTACAGCACACACTGGTTCCGCGGGACAGATGCCAGCACCCTCTCCATCAGCCTCTCGAACGTCGCCGGGGCATTGCACAGGCCAAAAGGCATGACAGTAAACTGCCAGAGGCCCTGGCCGATAGAAAAGGCCGTCTTCGGGCGAGCATCGGGAGCAAGCGGTACCTGCCAGTAGCCGCAGCGGAGGTCCAGGGAGCTGAACCAGGTCGACCCGGTGATGTAGTCTAGGGCGTCATCTATCCTCGGCAGGGGGTAGGAATCTTTCCGGGTGACCTCGTTCAGCTTGCGGTAGTTGACGCAGAACCTCCACGAGCCGTCTTTTTTTTTGACCAGTACAGCTGGCGCCGACCACGGGCTCGCGGAGGGCTCAATCACCCCCGCCGCCGCCGCCACCACTGCCTCTTTTTCTCCCGGCTCCGGCAAGCCCGCGTCCCTCGGCCTTCGCCGGGCCTGCCCTCCACCAGGTGAAGTCGCTCCCCCTGCCACACCAACTCCTGCCGGCTCAAGTCCAAACTGGCCCCCACTCGCTGCAGTACGTCCAGCCCCAGAATGCAGTCCTCCTGGATGGGTGCGAGGTAGCAGGGGTGGCGCACCGTCGCTGCACCTAGACGGAAGGCAAGCACCTGTTTCCCCCGGACTGCAGCGAGCTGTCCCGTCACGGTCCTTAGCCGCAGGCTGGAGGCCTCCCATCCTGGGGGGTTGGTGCCCTCGGTGTCGGGGAGGACGCCCGGCCGGAGTAGGGTTACCGATGAACCGGTGTCGAGTAGGGCCAGGCAGGGTTGGTCCTCGATTTTGCAGTGGAGGTACAGGCCCCGGCTACAGCCGACTCGCCCCACGGTGGCGTGAGGAGCGCCGGTCTTAACAGTGTTCTCCAGAGCAGGGGTTGAGGTGTTCGAGGGGCGGCCTTCCCCACGCTGAGCCGCCCCGTTCCCGTTTCCCGACGCCGATCGAGGAGTGCGAGGTTCGGGTGCCCGGCAGAACCGGGCTCGGTGTCCCCTCTTCCCGCAGCGGTTGCAAATCAGCGTGCGGGGCTGTTCCGCGGGGGTCGCTGCCCGGGCTGGCTCCTCTTCCCCCTCGCTGGATCCCTCCGTCGCCGTCTCGGTCAGCCAGCAGGGCGCACTGCGTCTGCTGGCGCTTCCAGCCACCCCGAACACGGCCTCAGCCCGTGTAGCAAGGGCCAAGGCCTGCTCCAGCGATGTTGGCGCGGCCAGCTGTACGTGGCGCCGCAGCTCCTCGGGTGAGAGGGCCTTGAGAAAAGCCTGGAGAGCCATCTCCCGCTGCGCCTCCCAGGGGAAAGTTGGGTATCCTCGGCGGGCGAGGAACGCGACATCAGCGGCAACCGGGCCCAGTCGCTCTCCTGGTTGGCGCCGCCGAAGGGCCAGCCTCTCCCGCATCAAGTCCAGCACCTCCTCCACACCGAAGCGCAGCTGGAGAGCCGCTGCCAGCGCCGTGTATTCGCCTCTGTCCTCCTCCGGGACGTCCAGCGCCGCCACCAGGTGGCCGACCATCTCCGCCCGGCTCCAGCCATTCGTCCGGGCCGCGAGCTGGAACTGCGCCTCGTAGATTTCCCACGGCGCTTCCCCATTGTAGCGACCTGGTCTCACCCGGGTGTGGGAATCGCTGATCGGTTCCAGCACGGAGAGTATCCTCTATCTGGGGTGCTCACTAACCAGGAGTAGCGGCCGGTCGCCCCAATTCTACCGGCAGGACTACTATTGAATAGCCCTGGTAAGGGCTGCGGCTACCTGTCGCACCCAGGAGTTGCTCAGGCTTCCTATGTGCGCTGCCGATGGGTTCTGTTTCTTCCAGCGTCAGCCGGCGCTTAATAGAATCGGGTACTGTCTACCACGAGTTGTCCATTCTGCCCGCTTCCGACACCAATGTAGCGTTTGCAGGTTCTTTTCAGAACAAAGACGAGTGGAGACGCAATTAACAAACAAGCATTAGCTTAATTCGTTTTCAACCACAGGATCTACACACACATGAGGAGACTGACGGAGCACGTACACATATTTAGGGTGGTAATTACCTAACAACACACTACACTTTTACAGGACTACACAGGGCACTAGAATTACTAGGACATTATTTACACAGGTAGGGTCAGCCGCTGGTCATCGTGCTGACCCTCAGACTCTCCCCGGCTACCACTCCCAGCATGCCCAGCGGTACTACGAGCGCCTAGGGGCGCTTCCTCCTCACCACCAGGCGAGGGCGTTACAATACTCAATAAACAAAAGGATTAAGCAAAACAGCCTACAAGTAATAATCAGCCAAAAACATAAATAATGAATAACATATTTGTTTTTTTAATGAACAGCCTTTAAAATAAACTGTATTTAAAAGGCTCATAGAGAGTAAAAGGATCAAAATTACACTGCGCAGTTCAGAGGCGTCTCTACGCCACAACCAGCGGTCTTCCCGTTACAATTTACATTCATTTGTTAAAAAATTACAAATGTCTGGTTTAAATTACTTTTAGCTCACCCGCATAAACAACTTAGTTCTTTAAATACGTAGACTTGTTTTTATTTAGGAGTTCAACCTGCTGGTTATGGAGATGGAACGCATCCCTTTTTACATACAGTACATTCTTATAGGAAATAAGCTTTAATTTACGTGTTTAGAGTTACGTGGCGTCTTTCAGGAATGCATCTGTATAACTATTATGTGTATTACCAGCATCAACAATTTACTTCAAAGCCTCTATTCGTTTTTTTTCTTAAAAAAAAACCTTTTTAAACAGCTTTGTTTACATCTGAATAAACCAAGCTGATAAGCAATATTACATTAGGCAATATTTAACTCACAACAACCATCACCAGTATCTTCAAAAAGTTGATCTGACAATATGAAGGTTTATAGTAACATTTGTTAATCAATGACTCATCGGGTGTTGTTAGTCTTTAAGCTTATGTGTTCCTTTGTACAGTATGCTGTACATCCATAAAGCTAAAAAGTTACTTTTTGCATTACAAGAAATAGATCCATAGAATAAGATTAATAGAATTAATTTAGCATAAAACAAAATGAAACTTCAGGAAACCTAAGAAAGTTTGCCATAGAATTGTATTCCAGCATAAAGAAGAAAAAATACTGAGTGAAAAAAATGCAAACAATGCAAATTGTCTAAGGTTTCTGAGCTGCAGTATGTATTGTATATGATATATAGTTTATTATAAATATAATTAAATGTGGATGGGCAATTAAACTTTGTAGTAAAATGTACTCCCAGAATGTAGATCATGGTATTAATACAACATCCTCATATTTTCATAAAATATTTTTTCCTATTTATATTATATGAATTTTGAATTAATCTGAGAAAAGTGAATCTCTTTTGTTTTTAGAAATGAAATACTAAATTACATTCGTTTTAATGCTAACTCCTGCTCTCCTGCTGTGTTTATTATTTTCTTTAAAGCTTACCCTTATTAGAGATACTGTGTCCTTTTGGAGAATTCTTTCTTCTATATTTGTACCACTGTTTTTTGGCTGGTTTTTAACTTTCTATCTTCATTACTTAAAAGGGAAAGATTTCATTTTTTTCTTTGAGTGGCGTGGGAAGTTTCTGCAAACATTGTTAACTGCCTCAAGACAGGAAAACAAAACATTAAGAAACTGAAAAAGCATGACCAAGTATTTAGCACTGTGACATTTATTGTTTTTGAGTGTGTAGAAGAAGCAGTACTGTAACTGCATTTAATTTTATATTGGTTTCTAGACATGCTATGCCTGTATATTCTCTCAGTTTACTGTATTATATGTTTTCCCATTTTTAACAATGTGTTGAGATTTGTTTTTGTTACTTATGCAAAAGGTTGTCATTGCAAATTTGACATTGTTTCACAACTAACCGAGAAGAAAAAATCAGACTACATTTAATTACAAATGTCTCAAAGTAGGCATATCTGAAAGATTGTGCATGAGAGGAAGTCATTCAGCCCTTCCTGAAGAGTTTAAATTGAGGAATACAATGTTAAAATTGCACGGTGCGCTAGCTAAACCTCATTGTGCATGGTTTCAGTTGCAAAACTACAGGAAAACTATTGATGCTTTCAAATCAGTATATAACCAAGAGCAACCACATAATTCCTTAAAGCAAGGTCTCTCTCTGATAGGCTAAAAGCATTACATATTTTTAACGTTCAGCAGAGCAGACTATTCAATTAATTCAAACTGATTCAATTAATTCAAGTATTCAAAATCCACAAAGGCTTTAAAATTTGTCAACCCAACAAACTTTACTAAAATCAACAGTGAAACACAAATCAAAGGCCTCAAGAGGAAACTACAGGAAAGCAAATGTAAAACAGAGAATGGGAGGAATTTTTTATACAAAGGTCTGTGTAGGCTGGAACAAGTTTTCTAACCATGTTTTTTTAATCTGATTCCCTGACTTCTGTCATGAAATGAGTGGATGAGAGCCTTGTATTAATTACAGTAGCTTCTAGTAACCAAATGAGCTAGATAGGCCAAATGACCACCTCTTATATGTAACCTTTCTTATGTCCCTTCTTCTATTGCTAGCAGTTAACTGAAGCAAGAGCTTTCTCAATCTACACTTTTGAAGGATCCACAAAAAAAGTTGTACAGACTGATTAGGTAGTTTATCCCTTTTATGAAAAGCAAAAACATCTGAATTTAATCCCAAAATAGCACTGCTTGCATTTCCTTCTTCTGCCTGAAGTAGTCTTTCTGGATATAATTTCTCATGTCCTTAAATGAATTTTAACACCTGAATCAAGACTGGAAAAGGTCTTGTGAATTGTTTACGAAGGATAAAGTTTAAAAGTCAATGTTGCATATCAAAGGACACCATAATACGGTATATTCCAAATGGATAACAAAAAGTGTTGCTCAATCCACAGAGTTTGAAGATTCTAAACTTTTATTTAATATCTACACTAAAAGCGCTAAGAAATATACTCATTACAGTGTTTGAATTTTCAAAAAAGTACAGCCAAAGGGGCTGGTATTAAGACAGTACATGTATGCACTGATGCACAGTGGCATTGATACCCTTGAATGGGAGGAACAAAATGAACAAAATGCCAAAATCACTTGGCATGGTGTGTAGCCTCACAACTGAACTCAGAAGTGGAATATTAGTGATGTTGGAAAGAAGAATTCCACTACCCATGCAACAGCATGACCCATTGCTAAAGACTATGATCGTCGACTGTAGAATCAGGCTTCACATTCATCTGAAGACTCAGACTGAGCCTGATATAATTATGCTTGACTCTGTGGGCCGACAGAAAACCTTCAGTTATAAGAATGGATGCACAATACAGGTTTCAACTCTTTCCAAAGATTGTTAATAAGATATAAATCAGGACTTTGCTTGGGCCACTCAAGGACATTCACTTTCTTAGTTTTATGCCACACTAGTACAGTTTTGGATCATTGTCATACTGAAAGGTCAATGTGATTTGTGAGTATGTAGCAGACTTAAATAGGTTCTCCACTACTATTTGTCTGTACTCTATTTTATGTATTTCTCCTTTTTAATTCAGGCAAGCTTTCTCTTCCCTTCTAAGGAGGAGCGTCCCTACAGCATGATGCTGCAGCCACTAAACTGGTAGGGATGTAGGGATGGGGTTGACAGGGTGAGGCACTGTATTGTTTTTGTGCCAGATACAGTGTTATGCATTTGCACAAATCAGTTCCGGTTTTGTATCTCTTGAACATAAAACCTTTTGCCACATGTTTGCAGTATCACTTTAAATGCTTTGTGGCAAACTATCTATGGGATTTGAAATGGGTGTGCCACTCTGCCTTACAGACCCACTTTGTGGGATGACCAGGGTATTGTTGACTGATGTAGTTCAGGTGGGTGGCTTTGTCACTATGCATAGGCTGCAAAGGAACAATAGGTTTATTCTGTGCTGAAAAGAGAAGAAAGAAAACAAGAAAACTCACACCTGAAGAAGGCTCCACAGCCGAAATGTTGTGTTTTCTTTCTTCTCTTTTCAGCATGGAATAACCTATTAATTGTTGACTGATGCACATTTCCTCTCATCTCAGCTACTGATCTCTCTCGCTCTTTCAAAGTTAGCATTGGTCTCAGAGTGGTATTCCTCTCCAGTTTCCTCCTTACCTGGCTGCTCAGTTTGGAGGGACGGCTCTTTCTTGATAAGTGAGTAAACTGTGCTCACAGGGATATTCAGAGACTGATATATTTTTGTACTGTACATATGGGGGAAAGAAATGTGACCAAATGCACCTCATACTAAAGCTAAAGTAATTATCTCGCAAATAACAGTTAACATCCGTAAATAATTACTTTGTGAGGAATGCAGCTTTGCCCCTCCTGGGATTCAGCCACAGCTATGCAATGGCAACACAGTACAACAATTGACTCCCAGAAAATGCAGAATTCTGCCCCACCAAAATACCGGCTCCCCTACTGCAACAGAATTCAGTGTAATCCAGGTTTGTAAAGGGTGATGTCACCTTCTGTTACAGGCTACATGTGAATCATCCTTGTTACAAAAATGGTGACAGTTTCAGGTCTCCAACAAGAGATGGCACCACTTCATTCTGAAATATAACATTTAGATTTAAATCAAAAGCTGAGTAAGTTGGAGAGCTGTATTTGTCGCCTAAAGGAGCCTCACAGGAACATTAATCACTATAAGTCGGCCACCCTCCTTTCCTGCTGAATAATGAACATCCCTTTCAGGAAAACCGACCTTTGTGTCCTGAAGGAAATAGTTCAACAATACAGGACTTGCTCTGATGCAAAAACACACCAAAACAATTATTTTGACTTCAGAAAGACACTCCCAATCATTCAAACAAAATTTCTACCATTTTCTCCTTATAAACAATTAACAGCAAATGTATATTATGCAAGAAAAGAAATAAATCTCTACCATTTAAATTACTAAAGTTTTATATGTTAGAAATGTATTATACTACATAATCAGTTTAATTCTTAATATTTGATATGCTATGAGTAAATATGCATTGTTGTTTCCAGTGCAAGAGTTTCACTAAAATCATCAAATCAATTTAGGTTACAAATAGAGAACATTTGGTTAAAATGAGAGCAGACTATTTGGCTTCTTAGCCTTTAGATAGTTAATTTTTCCATAGAGCTCGTCCAGCTATTTATTAAAAGAAACCTGGGTACTTCAACAACATGACTGGGTAGCTTGTTCCATACTCCCACAACCCTTGGGGTAAAGAAGAGCCTCCTGTTCTCGATTTTAAATACACTTCCATGACGTTTCCTTTTGTGTCTTCTGGGTCGTGTTTCACTGTTCATTCTGTAGACATCTGCTGTGTTGACTGTCAGTGAATTTGAGGATTTTGAATCCTTCTATCATGTCACCTCATAGTCTTCTCTCTTCAAGGCTAAAATGTTTCAGTTCCTTCAGCCTGTCAGTGTAGGACTTTCTCTGAACCCCTGGAATGTATTACTCTACTCTGGACTGATTCCAGAGCAGCTACAGTATATCTGTTCTCTAATGTGGTGACCAAAATTACAACACAATATTCTAAACAAATCCTTAATAGATTTTATACAGTTTTAAAATAGCATCCCTTGATATATATTCTCCACCTTTATCTAGAAATCCTGGCATGTTGCTTGCCTTTTCACTTACTTCAGAGTCTTGCCATTGCCCTGCCAATGTGCTGTTGTGCCCTGCAAAAGCGGGTGGTGGCACCATCACTTGTATTGACAACAGTGAAGGACCTCTTGCAGATCTGAAGACTGTGCAGCTGAAGCCTTTCCAATTCTGTCTTTCTCTTCTGAAAAAAGACTGCTGGCAAGCATGCACCATAGACAGTTATTATCCTCTGTAGACACTCCCCCAGAAAGTCTCTGGAACCAAATATTCTTATGAGATACTATGTCCTGTTGGCCACACAGAGATCAGATAGTACTGAAATGTAGAGTACCACAGCATGGCTCTGCTGGACAGCTTTAGTGCACATGTTAAGGAACAAACACTCCTGATAGTAATAACTACAGTACTTGTTGTATGGTCATATACTGTGTTTTACCCAAAAATATTCATTTCAGAATATTCATTTACATGCCCTTTTAATCATTATTAATAGCATTAGTAGTGTTAGCCTTTAATTCTCTAGTTAAAATAGGCTATATTTATTTAATTTATATTTAAAAACCAACCATTTAAATAATTTAAATGATTCTAAATGAGCTCAATGATAAAAAAAGAATCCCCCCCCCAATTAAATTGTACAGATAAGGCAATCCAAAGTGTATTAAAATAAATATGTGTGTGAAAATGAATAGCTCACTGGAGACATAAAACTTGTCTCAGGGAGCTGGACTAAAAAAAAAAACATAAATGTTTTAACTTTGTTTAAGAAGAGAGTATATTGATATCTTTACTCCAGCTTCTGTAAGTGGCAGACCACACCCTTAAATAGTCCCAGGTGTTTAAACCAATTATCATCTATACAATTGAAGTAATTGTTGAGGCATACTGTTAAAACAATAGAAATCACAGAGGGTGTTTTATTTCTAAAACGTAAACAGATTTCTGGAGAAAATATGGATATTAGGAGTACTTTTGCTTTGGCAATGACTGGATCTATAGGTCAAAAGAAAGACAAAACAGCAATAAGAGCGTATCCCTGACATAGTACATTTTAATGATGTTCCCAGGGTTTATATAAAAATAATTAAAACTTGTTACATACTCAATTTGATATTATTCTTTGAGCTATTGTACCCTTAGCCATGAGGACAACTAACCTAGCTTGATCAAATATGTATGTAGAACTGCTAACACTGAAACAAAAACTGTTTAATATAATCAGGCACCATTAAGTAGCACTAATTAAAACTCTTTTCTATCTTGCCAAAGTAGAGAATTATTTATTAGTTGCACTGCAAATACAAAACAAAATGCTCCTCTGCTAACTGCATTATAAGTGCATGATTCACAAACTACACAAAAATACTTGGGTGGACGATTACACTTAAGATTTGTAACGAAATGAATGACAAAAACGTTTTTTCCCCACAGCTACATAGACTAATAACTAATAGACTAATAAAATATTTTTAAAAACTGTGAAGTGCATTAGTTCATTCAACAGAAAGTATAGCTTTCTAAGTCTATTCGGTAAATTTACTACATGTTATGGAATAAATGAGGAGCTGATAATTTGTTACACTTAGTGAAAAGCAGTTTTGAAAATAGACGAACCAAAACTTCCATATTGTGTTTAGCGTTCGAATAATGAAGCCTTATATAAAAGAAAAATAAATAAAAATATAATATCATACTTATTTTGAAAGGAATACAGACACTAATTTCATGCCTTAGTGCTCTATAAATCCAAACATCTGGAACAGAACTCAAAACAACACTTAACAAAACCCATTGTTTTACAAAGACGGAACTCATGTTCAGTGGTTAAACAAAAGACTGAATTAAGCTTCCGTTGAATTTATAGATTAGAATATGAGATTGCGTTTATAAACAGGATGCAGAAGAGGATGCGATGCTTAAGGACGCAAGTGTGTTTTGTTTAATTACTTACACGGCTTTGTCTAGCAGAGCACATGCAGTAAGATATTTGATAACGTAAATTCTTTTTGCAGCCTTTACTTAAATCTGGATGATGGTGCTTTTCTTACTACTTTTGCAGACTTTTCTTTGGAGGTTTAACAGAGTGGACCTTCAGACAGTGGAAATTGTGTGCACGGGAAGCGCCTGCTATACATCACACCTACAAAACGCAACGTTTCACGGCGCGCAAAAGTACTGCAAGGACAACGGGGGCAATTTAGTGACATTGAAGACCAATGAAGAGGCATCGGAGATTCAGTCTGTACTTTCTCGGATTACAGAAGGACATCTGAATTATAACTTTAAAATGTGGATTGGACTAAAATTGGAAAAGGGACATTGTGTTCTTACTGATGAAGTGTTAAAAGGCTTCACTTGGGTATCCGGAGCGGTGGACTCGCAATATTCTAACTGGCAGCAAGAACCACAAGGCACTTGCACAGAAGAACGCTGTGTAGCTATTCATTACACTCTGCATCCCTCGCAGCCTAATAGATTGGAGTGGATAGATCGATCCTGTATAGATGGAGCAGGGTATGTGTGCAAGTTTAATTTTAAAGGCATGTGTAAAGTCCTGCGCCTGGCAGGACCCGGAGAAGTGTTATACACAACACCATTCTTCAACAATCAAATAAGTGAAGATAATGCATTTTTATCTCAGATACCTCATGGGACTCTTGCAACTGTGTCATGTAAAGACGGCAGCCATGCTCAAGCCGTTTGTAAAGAAATGAATGGATTTTTTGGATGGACTTCTCATGGTCCGTTTTGCGATTCGGATAAACAGGGCTGTAAGTTCGAAAACGGGGGTTGTGACCATAAATGCACAGACAACGTTAACGGAGGTGTTCGCTGTGAGTGTAAGGAGGGATACAGTCTCGCCGAGGACAAAGCGACTTGCATCCAAATAGATCATTGCCAGCGATCTCCTTGTGAGTTTCGGTGTGAGCAGACGTTTGAAAGTTTCCGTTGTATATGTCCAGAAGGATTCCAACTCACTGAGAACCAACGAAACTGCAGCGATATTGACGAATGCTCATCCAGTCCGTGCGACCACCTGTGCGTAAATACACAGGGTAGCTTCACTTGCATTTGCAGAGGCGGGTTCGAAATGGTGGACGGGAGATGCCAGGACATAAACGAGTGCGATACCTCTCAATGTTCACAGGGGTGCATTAACACGCAAGGATCTTTCAGTTGTTATTGTATTACGGGCTTTCACCTGTCTGAAGACAAACGCAGCTGCAACGATATTGACGAATGCGTTAACAGCCCTTGTGAGGAAAGATGCGTTAATACGCAGGGAAGCTATGAGTGTTTTTGTAAGGAACATTACAAAATAGCACCCGATGGCAGCACCTGCATTCCGGACAAGACACCAGTACCTACTCCTGAACCTACAGACGACAGGAACAAAAATGTACAGAATCCAACTGTACAGTATAGTGTGGAATCTGCAACAGTGACGGCCGTAGACCCACGTTTATCATCTGAACACAGTTTTACCACAGAAAGTACTGAAAAAGCAAAGACAAGTATTACAACTGAATTGCCGATTACATCCACCGCAATGATCAAAGAGTGCCCTCATTCTAAAGCCCCTAGGAAACCAGATGAGCAAGACGCTGTGCATCATCAGGAGGGTGATAAGGCAAATACGTGGGTACTGGCTTCTGTGATGGGGTCAGTCGCTGCAGTATTGTTTTTGATTGCTGTTGCATCGTCTATTGTGCACTGTCGCCGCAAGTGTGACAGAAAAGCAGACAAAAATGATAGCTCGGCTACAGACAAGTATCACTGGATGTCTTCGGGAAAAGATACACCAACGGAAAATCTGCAGCAACACAAAGATGATGCAGACGCAGACATTAAACACAACACAGATGTTGTTTGACAAAATTTAGCTTGGGCATTTTATGATTTAAGTAAGGTTCTTTTTAACAAACTGGAAAGTATTTGAATTATTATTCGATTCACTTTTTGGAAAGCCAAATGAAATTATAAATGAATAAAATATTTTTGACTTGTAAACAATCTGTCTGTGAGTGATATTTATTAAAATATAGTATTTGCAATGAGTTTATTAGTTAATTTTAGTTTATGATTTGGAGTATCGCAGGCATGAAAGTTGCGTAAAATAATGCAGATTGGCGTTACAATGAAGATAATCTGAAAGCTTATTCATAAAACCTCTGTCCGTTTACTCACTGTTAATTAAGCCCTCTTTAGTTATGTCAATAGAGAGTAAAGGTACTTTTAGATTAACTGTTATTTGCAAGCGGGGACTAGTGACACTGCAATTATAGCACTGCTGTGTTCAATTACTGCCTGGAGTACTTTGTGTGGAGTTTGCACGCTGTCTTCTTGTCCATGAGATTTTTCTCTGGATAATCCTGTTGACTCCCGCAGGTCAAGACAGCTGCTTTGTCAGATGGCGTGTCAAAAAGTCCACACTTGGGGCCTGCAATGGATTAGAGTGTATTCCCGTTTTGCGCCTTGCACAGAGTTAGGCAACAGAAAAACGGTTGCTGAAGATAGATGGATGTTACTCTTAAATTAATTTTACATAAATCACAAATATGAAATAGATTATTACTAAAGGAAATACAATTTCTAACATAAAAAACTTTGAGTAAAATAATTACTCCAAACGACCTACCTTTGGGTGCAAGATAATAGGGTCTTGATCAATAGATTTCCTAAGAATTAGAAGTATAGATTGATATAATTTTCACAATGGTTACAATATATTTTAAAGATGCCAGTGTCACCTGGCAGGATTAATCTCACAACTAGGAAAAGAAAAACAATGTAATTTTATCGTATAATAATTATACATGTTTAAAAGTGTGATTTCTTTATTGCCCAATGTAGGGTAAATCTTGTGGTTTATATTGTGAAAAGACAAGAAAAACCAATTAAACAAGGCTTCCTTTTTTCAATTTGGTCCTGAGATTCAAAAAAGGTGTTTCAGAAAATAAGTTCTGATGCTGGTTACCGTTATCTTTGATTTTAGTATAAGCACTAGATAGTTAGAGATCACCGTACACAATCGATTTACTGTGGTAGAAACAAAAATATTTTTTCCATTTGCTGTTGAGAGTGAATCGATACAAATTACAAACTAGACAATTGACTTTTATCTATTAAGTTATGTTTGGTTTTATGATAATAATAATAACAAACATTCAATGTCCTCCCTATACAACTGTAGGAATAAAGGAACATTGTATTTTGTATCTGTTTTTCAAATGATTGACCTATTCAAATATGGGTGCTCCTTGTTAGTATAAAACTGAAAGAATGCCTATAATTGTCAGTTAATACATGGAACTTTAATTCTATGCAGTTAATTTAAATTCTGACACTACAAAGAGTACTTTCTATACAAAATTAAATTAATTTGGTTTATTTGTAAATGATATTCATATGTACTACACAGGGCATGGCTTGTGTGTCTTTCTTGCTTTTATTTAATCTTGTATTGTCTATTGTTTTACTTTTCTTAATCATTTTCCCAAGATTTTCGATTTGAAAATATAATCCTTTACAAAATTAAGCAATACATTTGTTCATTAATCATTTCAATGAACAATATCACTTGTTTTTAACAATGCACATATAAGCTTCCAGTCTCTTTCACAGGTTTTCTTCTTGATTTTGATAGCACTACCTAACTTCTCTAAATGTTATCTGGATGTGTTGCTAAAAATACAGATTCCTTTACTTAGAATTTAAAAACTAAAAGTAGGTGGTGTACTAATCCAGTTAAATAGGAATCTGTTGTTAGTAAAGGGATTTTAAAAAAATAACTACAGCTTTCTACTTTTTAGTCACATCATTTGGTTTATTTTACCACAATTTTATAATATGTCTTTTATAACATCAATTTGCATTACATTTCATGTAACCTATTCAAAGTGTGTGAAGTGCTACTTAAAAGTGTTGATGTTGAGTCTCTAATTATTAACATTCTATTCTATTAACATTCTATTACTAACAACTATTGTTAGATCTCCAGTCAGAAATCAAGTCTTATGTCTACTCTTAGCGCACTAGATTCCTTGATTTAAATCTAGACATACTGTATATATTTAGTATATACTGTATCTAACTATAAATCCAGTTTTCTAACCACTTTTTCCACTTCAGGGTAACAAGGAATCCAGAGCCTATCCCAGCAAGCAATGGGCAGAACACCCTGGATGTGACACCAGACACTGTCACAGACATGCACAGACTCACACCAATGTCCGTTTTCCTTGAAACTAATTAACCCATCAATGTGGCTTTGGACTGTGAGGAAACTGAAGCAATCCCACATGAACATGTGGAGAACACACAAACTCCACAAAGACAGTTCAACTGAAAATTGAACCCAGAGTTCCAACACTGTAGGGCAGCAATGCTAACCACTGTGCCACCTCTGTATACTGTATATCCATCCAGTTTAAATAACTGCTCAGTCCAAGACAGGTTTGTGATGAGCTGGAGCCTAACCCAGATCAAAAAAGGCACAAGACAGCAAACATCTTGGATAGGATACAAGGCCATCACAGAGCACACACACAAAGGTGGGTGACATTTTAGAGACACCAATTAAGTAAAACATTAATTTATACATTAATTTTATACAATAATTAAACATTTAGAAAGTTCAGGCGCTTTACAAAATGGACATAGAGATAGAAGGAGGTAGCTAACAATATATCAAGTTACAGATCTATTTAATTACCTGTGAATATTGAGTCATTTAATTCCCATATACACCAATATTGGAACTGTTGGTGCCAGGTGAACAATTGTTCTGAACAAAAAAAAATAAAGTTAAGTTTATAAAGACGGGTGTAGGCTTTTGATTTGTATGGAAGTTATATTATTGACTCAGTAAAAATAAACTTTCAAAAGTAATATTACATTTTTTACTGCCATTTTACCAAGTCAGCAAAATAACTTAGCAATTCCATTATTCAAATATTTTTATGCTGATATCAAACATTGTGTCACACTTTTATAAAGCTTTTTTCACAGCTTCCCAGTGTTTTTGACTAGAGGAAGGAAAGTCACCTATCCACACAATATCTGTTCCCTTGTTCTGGTGAGGGTCACAGTACCGAGAAGGCTAGTTCATCAAATTCACAGCTTCATGCTCTCCATTATATAAGTAATTCGGTTTCCATCAGGTTGTGCATTTAAGTCCATTATCCTGAAGAAAATAGCTTTTTACATATATTTTTATTTTAGGAATAAGTAATAGGTTTATTCCATGCTGAAAAGAGAAGAAAGAAAACACGTTTTGGCTTCTTCGGGTGTGAGAAAGACAGGGCAGACAGCAAAGATTAAATAGCACAGGAGAACAAAAGCTGGGAGAGAGGAGGAGGTGGGAGCAGGGGAGAGGCAGAGAGGCCACTCAGGTGGTGCGAAGTGGAGAGAGGTGTGAGGTCAAAACCTGCATGTGAATAGAGAAGATTACACAAAAACAAGTCTGTCGTTGAGAGAAGAGGGAAGGCACGACCCAAATTTCAGAATAATTTTTGTTTCTGATGTCTTTCTGCTTTGGGAGTTAAGAAACCCTTCTTTGAGAAGGAAGACGGGGAGATCGGTGTGACCATGGCCGTCTGAGGTGAAATGAGAAACTATGGGCTTGTAGAAATCTTTAATCTTCACAGCCCTAACGGTTTCCCAAACATAGATAGCTGGGCATTTTTATTTTATATGACAATTATATATAAGTTTCCCTCCTGAACATATTGAATTAGTTTTAAGAATGGAACAATGCTGGATCTATACTATAGCTACTCCTTGCACTGTCAAAATAACAAAATATCTTTACATTTTCTTCCAAGATTTACCATTTGACATTATACAATTTCCTACCTTTCTTCTCACATAACATCTGCTACTGTGAATCTGAAGGTTCAGTGTTCATGTGTTCACAGAACACTTCCACATTTCTTTTTTGGGGGATTTTTTTTTAGGACAATGTCCATTCTAGTAACTTTTTCTTTATAAAAGTGTTGTCACGGACGCCCAAAGGGACTAAACTAGCAATGGGCACTAAACGCAGACTGGGCAATGGGCACGTTCACATTCTAACGCTGATATCGGAGTGGACAACCTGAGGAAAGCCAGACCGTAGTCCGCTCACAGACACAGATGCCCGGAGTGATATCCAGCGAAAAGAATGGAGGAACGGCAGAACTCACCAAACTGACGCTGATATCGGAGTGGACAACCCGAGGAAAGCCAGACCGCAGTCCGCTCACAAACATGGATGCCTGGAGTGATATCCAGCAATCAGAATGGGAGAGCCAGCTCAACATTCAATCACTGATATCGGAGTGATCTACCCGAGGAAAGCCAGGTGCAGGACCCGCTCACAGGCACGGAAGATTGGGGTGATATCCAGCGATTAGAATAGAGGAACCGACTAATAATAAACAAAAAAAAAGCCCAGAGCAAGAGAAAAAAACTGCGGCAAGACAAAAAGCGCCGCTCGCAGGGTCAGAAAGTGGCTCAGCATTCTGTCACGGACGTCCAAAGGGACTAACCGTGGAGAGCAGGAGAGCGGATAAAGACCCATATGCGTAGCGGCGGAACGGGAAAAAGGCCCGGGCTCGTTAGTGCAAAGAGTTCAGGACTGCCATATAGAAACCTATGCCCTCAGGTAGCGGACGTGGGGCGACCTGGTGCTAGGCGGGTCTCAGGACATCCGAACGTCAATGCTGAGCGAGGGCAGAGTGCAAGACCCGGAAATATATAGCCCAAGGGAAAGAGAGGGACTGGAAGGACAGCAGGCAGGAAACTAGGGACAGGACAGAGAAGGAGCGCCCTCTGGCTGCAGAGGGCATGACAGGTGTTTTGAAATGTACTGTAGTTTTCTCCATCATATTATGTTGTTGAAGATAACTGATAGCCATTTTAGGTCACCCTAGACTTTAAAATAATTGCTCTGCCCATGTTGTAATGCTTTTCTTTACCTGGGATGACCACTTTCGTTTTTTAAGCTACTTTATTTCCCTCTGTGCCTGTTGATTGTGGTCTGCAGACACAGTTTTCCTTGCAATTTCCTTTTCAAAATACCCCTCCTTGTGAAAAGTACTTGTGGATAAATGATCATCATGCTTTATTTCCTTCACTGTTGCCACAGTAACTTTATTACAATTACAATCAACATTACATTACAATCAATGTACCGTCTGTAGTAAAAAGTCAAATGTACTTTTGACAGTTTATTACAAAACAAACATTTATTGTCAGTTCCTAAGAAAATACTGTATTACTTCATATAATACATGATACAAAGTATTAGATTACGTTCATACTATATAAATCAAACGCACAGGATAATCCTAAAAGCAAGAGAGGAAAAGACTTTAAAACTGATGCCAGTCCACAGCCATTCATTAGAAAATGTTAAAAGATAAGCTTAGCTGAACACTGTAATGCTGTAGAACAACGCAAATATTCTTTGAACAAAGGTATGGATTGAATTCACAAAATGGAAACATTTAGTGATGGAATCACTAGGGAGAAGAAAGGTGGAAAATTGTATAATGTTGAATGGTAAATCTTGGAGGCATAAATATCCAGGGATATTCCATCACTAAATTCCATCCCACCAGGTGGGATACTTTGGAGAAATTCCTTACATTTGTGATAGCAAAGCATTTCCTCCCTAACTTTGGAAGAGACCTAATACATTTTCAGAACTAAATCAGTAGTACAACATCTGTATCAGTATCTGATATTTCCATTTTGCTTCTATGCTGGACTTAGTTTCAATCACAATCTGCCAGAATTTCAATGGAAAAAAATCATTACTCCTACGTAACATTAACCATACACCGAGAAAATTGTAAACATATTCCCCGTTAACCATCGATATGCATAGTCTCTCTGATATGCATCGTTCCACATACATCTATAATTTCTAAAGCTATTTTTCGACGAAAGCATTGGGAATTCGACGAAGTAAAATTCTTTTGCAATCCAAATGTTCACTATCACGTTTCTGTTTTACAGTATGAGTGTTTAATCTTTTTTTCCCGATTGTTCGGGAACACGTCATTTTAAAAGTGTTAAGCACATTTTCAAAAAGAATACAGTAGATGTTTTACAACATCTGTTTTCTGTTTAAAGTTTTTGAAATGGGATATTTAAAGTGTGTAAGAAATAACCCTAATATCTGTTTGAAAAATGATTGGGTATTAATAAGTAACGAAGAAAGTAGTGTGGGAATAGAGGTGTGGTTTTTGTTTTAAACTAACACACGTAAGATTTTTATTACCAAATCCACCCGTTATTATAGCTTTCGGGTGGAATTTATCTATGGTGTTATAAATTATCAAAGCAATTGTGAAATCAAATTAGGCTTTCACTTGTAACGATATTTGAGATAAAGAGCTTGAGTAATACATTGAAAAAGCACGCGAGAAACCGTCAGGGAAACTCCGAGCAGGCTGCGCGTCAGTGATTGTATTCATTTGTACTGTACATGTATGGCGTAGATCACGTTTTGAAAGCTCAAAAGCTATGACAACATAGTCTGGTTTTTCTACGTCCAAATGTTGTTTTTAGAATGTGCCCTCCCCTTTTAAACTTTGACTTTGTGTTTGTTCCTCTGTTTTTTATTTATTTAAAATATTTAAAAGAAAAATGTTTGCATTAATGAGGACTGAAATCTTTAGTCCTGCATCTATTCACCTTAGTTACTTTTGTGGGTTTCTCATTTTTTCAAATTCACAACCTTTTGAATGTGTATAAGGAAGCCACTCGTCTTTCCTTTTCATTATTTCTCGAGATCGTCCCACCTGGGTCCACAGAAACCGTTGATTTTTTTCGGTTTTTTTCATGGTTTAGAAATAGCGATTAACAGCGCCCCTTACAATTCAGTGCAGAAACAAGGGATTTCCATCCTTGTGCAGGATAGTCCGAAATATGTTAAGTACGTTGCATATGAAGTGTGTACAGCTTAATTATATATTCATAAATTTCGTTATGCTTACAAACAATATGTGTAACCTAATAATATTAAAAACGTAATAAACTTTAAATAAGGGCACGTTCATGACTGGGGAAATAAGCTTTTTTCTAATGATGAATTTTTAGACTGATGGATTAATGTTTTTTTAATTAATATACAGGCTTAGTGTTTTTCATAATACTATATATTATGCTTAACTTTACCACAGCGTCTTACCCCTAGCAAGAACACACTTTTTATTTTCGTTTAATTAAAAGACAAGAAGACGAAGGAAGACAACATAATCTTCAATGCATATTTATATAAACTGCATCTTTAAACTGCCCCGAAGAATTCTGTAATACTCCCAGAATTCTTCATTGCGGTGTTTGCAAAGCACAATAAAACAAAAAAAAACTGGGAATGAGATGTAGCAATTGCACATTTAAAAAGGAACTTCCTTCCTCTTACGAGTCACAGAAGTGGGACGCTTATAAAGGAGGCGCAGAGAGCTATGGTATGATTTTGTTCAAGGCTGTCATCGAACCAGAACTCTGTTGTAAAGAAATTACTTTCTTCTCAAGCTGCTAAGGAAAGAAAATATTTTACCGCAAAAGATGAAGGATTTACTCAAAGTTCTGACCGCTACACAATTCTTATTGCAAGTAGTAGGTCAGTCCCCGATATCCGGATTGTGCATCGGGAACTGCTGCTATATCTTAATGCAAAATTCAAAGGATTTTGTTATTGCAAATGAAATATGTGAAAGACAAGCCGGGCATTTAATGACAGTCCGATCATCGGTATCAAACGACGCACTCGCTTTGTTAATAGCGAATTCAAAAGCAGATTTCTGGATCGGGCTTCAGCGTCCTGCAGAGCGATGCACCGACAACACCGCTAAACTGAGAGGATACGTGTGGGTAACAGAAGACGAAAACACAGACTTTACCAACTGGGAAGACAGTGTCTCAGCCTGCTCTCGGCAGTGTGTCTCAGTTTCCAGCGATCTGAAGTGGAAGGAAAGGTCTTGTCAGGATGAAGTGGATGGATTTCTGTGTGAGTACAATTTCAATAAAACCTGTGACCCTCTGCCACGAGACATTGATGAGTTTATTTTATACAAAACTCCTTTAGGAATTAAGGGAGAGGATCTCGCCTCCATTCCTCCTGGAAGCATTGCAACACTGAAACCTTCTGATTTCAAAGTCTTATGTGTGGCTGATGAGCCTAATAGCTGGATTCAGGGACCTTGGAGTTGTGAGTTTGAAAACGGTGGCTGTGAACACCAGTGCAGAATGAAGAATGGTAAACCAGAGTGTATTTGCCCACCTGGTGAGGAACTGAAAGATAATAAGCTAAGCTGTAGAAAAATGAATATCTGTGTCAATTCAAACTGTGAACACCTCTGTGTGAATCACAATGACAGCTATACATGCCTGTGCGACCATGGATTCAAGCTGGAAGAGGATGGGAAGCGATGTAGAGACATAGATGACTGCGAACTTCCAGGAATTTGTGGCCATGAGAAGGTGTGTGTGAACATGCCTGGCAGTTTTGAGTGCAGATGCCCAGATGGGTATGAAGATATTCAGGGCAAATGTCAAGATGTGGATGAGTGTCAGAAAGCTCCTTGTGAACATAACCTATGTGAGAATATACCTGGGAGCTACAAGTGTTTCTGCTCTGATGAGTTCATCCAAAATCCTGAAAATCCTCTTAAGTGTGAATTGCTTTGTACCTCACATGAATGTCGTGCTCGGTGTGATCCAAACAAACCCTGGCAATGCACCTGCCCAGAAGGATATATTATGGATGATGAAAATGCTACGATCTGTGTTGATATTAATGAATGTGAATCTGAAACCTTCTGTTCGCAACTGTGCAATAACACTTTTGGGGGTTATGTGTGTTACTGCCATGAAGGATACTATCTAAAAGACAAATATTTTTGTGTCCCTGAAAGTCCCGAAGAAGGCTCAGGCACAGTACCCATTCCTACAACTGATCTAGTTTTTCCCACATCTCCCTATTCCACAGATATTCCCCCGGTGGTAACAGCCGGTGGGCTTCTTGGAATCATAGTGTGCATCGTGGTGATGATCATAGTCTTGTTCTTTTTGGGTCACCACATCCTTAAACACGGTGGAAAAGGTGAGGCTTCATTTGATCAGAAAAGAAGCAGCAGAGAACTGCATGTACATCTCCAGCAAGTTACCACTGATAAGTATATCAGGAAATCTTCTGTTAACAAACCTCTGACACACAAGACCTGAAACATCCCTGTTATGTAAATGGCTGCGAGATACAGTATGTATTGTTTTCATTTGTTCTGTGATGCTGCTCCAATGTTTCCTTGTTTTCCGTCTGCCTTTCGTCTTAAAACACAGCATGTACGTTAAAACATTGACATTAAATCTCTGCAAAATCTCCATTGTTCTTAAGGTCTCCCAGTGGAGAAAAAAAGACAAATGGCCATTGGAGATAAAAGTTAGACTGGCATCTCCTAATCAAGACATTTAAATGTAGCCTACTGCTACAAACATTCAATCGGTTACAAAAGTTTGCAACACCTCAAGGACATCTTCAAGGACTTATAAATATTTGCTTGTTGTACAGGATTCAGTTTTATGTTTAAGCCCTTGGTTTTACTTAAGCACTTGTTTATATAGGCACACCTAGCCAATGTGCATCCCACTATATTATAGCCATATATTAATTCTATGGCTATGTTTTATAAATGATTAGAAATGCAGAATGTGTGATATATTGGACTTAATGCTACAATTTTGAAATGCCGTTGAAACGTTACAAAAGATTCCTTTTATTTAAGCGTGAGGTCTATAGAGTGTACCTTCAAAGTACTTAAAAAGTGAATCAAGAAATCATGAAAGAAGTATAACATTTGACAAAGAGTAGAGGTTCCTTGCAGCCAGTCATTTCTATCAGATTCTCTTACTTTTTTCATTTCCAGATGCAGCTTGTTGTTATCATTAATTTATTTGTATAGTGTCGATGGTTGCATAATGTTAAATCATATTAATCAAACACAAAATGATGCTTCCTGTTTATTATATGGTCTGAATTACAAGGCTGCTGTTGAAAATTCATAAATCTGGCTGGTTTAATAGTTAAGTCATTATGTTGCTTCTTAGTCACCTTGGAGATCAGCTAAGTAATCTAGACAAGAAGAATATACTGTAAGAACATTACCAAGGATTGGAGGCCTTTCATCCGATCTAACCCATTCTAATTGATCTTGGATCTCATCCAAGTATTTCTACATGGTTGGCTAACTTGTTACATACCCCTACAACACTTTGCATAAAGTGCCTTTTTTTTGCAACTTTAAATTCACTTAATTGTTGTTACCAATTAGGATGGTATCGGTTTTAGACGTTGCCCGAGTTTATTTTTATATGTTCGTGAACGTCTAGTCAGAAATTGTGGTTTCATTGTCAACCGAATCATTTCAATATGTTTTATGTCAAAGTGGAAAAATACTCATTTTATCCCTGACAAGAAACCAAAAAACACCTTTCAAAGACCAAGTATTGTCTTTATACAATTCAGGAAATCTTGAAAAGGAGTGGATTGTTTTGGAAAGGAATACATCTGGTTGCACGATCCCAAACTTTTTAAAGCTTCCACCTCTTAGGTTGACAGTTTGCACCAGGATTGTATATGGTAGGGAAATAATCACGTTAATTAGCATATCAATTTAAATTCAGGGAGGAGTACATTATCAGAGAGTGTAATTTTATTACTGTTGTTCTGTTCTCAAACAATAGGTCAGAGTTTACGTTTAAGCACCCTTCATGAACATCGCAGTTTCTCATGTAGTCTTTTGCTAGCAGCATATCATTTTAAATTAATAGCTGAACCATCTTTTGTTAACTGACTGAAATAATACTGACCAGTGGAGTGAATAAAAACACATCCTGTTCCTTTTATTCTGTTAAAAAGACTGACAGGACAAGCCTGAAACATGACATTTGCTTTGTGAAGTACTATTAATAACATAAACATTCCACAGTTTATGCGATATTGAATGTATTCAGTAGGTAATGAATGTACATTTATGTACTGTATGTGTGCTAAGAGGACTCAATGTTGAGTCCATATATTACAGAAAAAAAGCTTTAAGCTACTGAAAAAATGAAGAAGTATTTTTTCACCAAAATACATATGTGAAAAGAAAAAATACCATTGTGTCATTTTAATTTCTTCTATTATCTTTATTAAAAGGTGTGCTTACTGCACTCATATACTTTTATATTTATAGAGTATTATATGTGTAGAAGTCTGTATATATATATTTATTAAAACATTGTTTTCAATTTAAATAAACAAATACATTTTTATCTATATTTGTGTTTTTTTTATTATTTGTTAAACCTCTGCCGAGAGCTGTGTAAAGTAAACTGGACATTTTAAAAATAAAACATATTTATATATAGAGAGAGAGAATATAAGGTTAGGAATGGTCAGAACGCATCTCAGTCATCTGAAAAATATAGATTATATTTAAAGAAGCAAAGATGTGCAATAGAAATCTCGTTATAGCCACGTAGATCAAACCTTTCCTTCACATTTGTTATTAATGGGTCCCCAGATAGAAACAAAGAATATGCCAGATCAACTTTTTTTTTTTAAAAGGGGGTAAGTTGACAGATTAGTGGCATTCCTCATATTCTCAGGCTTGTCAATCAGGCAAGTCAATCAAAAAATGCACCGCAGAATGCATAATTCTGGAAGAGGTGTTAGTGGGGCCAGCAGGGGGTGCTCACCTTGCAGTCCACGTGGGTCCTAATACCCCAGTATAGTGACGGGGACACTATACCGTAAAAACAGGCGCCGTCCTTCGGATGAGACGTAAAACCGAGGTCCTGACTCTCTGTGGTCATTAAAAATCCCAGGGCGTTTCTCGAAAAGAGCAGGGGTGTAACCCCGGCGTCCTGGCCAAATTTCCCATTGGCCCTTACCAATTATGGACTCCTAATAATCCCCATCTATGAATTGGCTTCATTACTCTGCTCTCCTCCCCACTGATAGCTGGTGTGTGGTGAGCGTTCTGGAGCACTATGGCTACCGTCGCATCATCCAGGTGGATGCTGCACATTGGTGGTGGTGGAGGGGAGTCCCCATTACCTGTAAAGCACTTTGAGTGGAGTGTCCAGAAAAGCGCTATATAAGTGTAAGCAATTATTAATTATTAATTCAGGTGGGTAGCTGCGTCAGCATGCGTAGGCTGCAAAGGAACAAGTAATAGGTTTATTCCATGCTGAAAAAAAGAAGAAAGAGAACACAACGTTTCGGCCGTGGAGCCTTCTTCAGGTGTCGGGTGTGGGTGGGTGGATCGAGCACTGTGCATTTGTCCAGCGTGTGCTTGAGGGCTATAAGGCCGTCATTATGGGGAATGACGGTGTACAGAGATGTGATGTCCATGATAAAAATGTAGCATTCGGTACCCTGAAATTGGAAATCATTAAAAAGTTGGAGCGCGTGGTTGGTGTCTTTGATGTATGAGGGAAGATCTTCAACCAGCGGTCTCATGAGGCTGTCGAGAAAGGCTGAGATGTAAGTAGTTGGACAGTTACATGCTGATACGATGGGGCGTCCAGGGGTGTCCGGTTTGTGGATTTTGGGGAGGAGGTAAAATTGAGATACCTGCAGATGTTCCATGATGAGCCGGTTCGCCTCCTGGGGGAGCTCATTACTGCTGATAAGAAGAGAAATGGTGGATACCACTTCCTTTTGGTAGTCAGTGGTAGGGTTCTGTTGGAGAGGGAGGTAGGCAGAAGTGTCAGTTAGTTGTCTAGAGGCTTCAAAGATATATAGATCCTTACGCCACACCACAACAGCGCCTCCTTTGTCCGCTGGTTTGATGACGATATCATCCCTGTTGCGGAGAGACTGGAGCGCCTGATTTTCTCCTTGGGTGAGGTTAGACCTATGTTTACTGGGTATAGAGAGTGCCTTGGGAGCTTGATTAGTGCATTGGTTGATGAAATAATCAACTGGTGGAAAACGGCCAGAGGGGGGAGTCCAACACACCTGAAGAAGGCTCCACGGCCGAAACGTTGTGTTCTCTTTCTTCTTTTTTTCAGCATGGAATAAACCTATTATTAATTATTAATTATTATTATTAATTATAATATATAGGCAGCTGTACTAGAGTTTGAAAATTTGGAAATATTAAAGGTGAATCCAGGCTTCTGGAGAAAGAATCCTGAAAAATCCACTTTTTTTTAATACTGCACAAAACAACAGTACAGTAAACCCCCACCTTAACCTCAACCTTGGAGAAAGTGGTAACATCCTGATTCCCCAAGACTAATCCTCACTCTAACCTTGACCATATAACAAGTTATAAGATAAGACTCTGGAAACCACTTCCTCTTGTGCCCTTTGGTTCGAGAATTCTACTAGGTTGACTTTGAACACTTGTAATCTTGTCTTTTCAAGACTGTAAAGGTCCAGTTCCTTCAGACTGTCAGTGTAAGACATCCCCAGAAGCACCAGAATGTATCTAGATGCTCTTCTTTGGACTGACCAGAGCAGCAATAATTTATCATGTGTTAGCCAATATTATACTAGATAATCTAAATGAAGCCTTAGTGATGTGTAATGCAATTTTAAAATAACATTCCTTGTTTTTGTTTCTACACTTTTATATACAATATATATATCTTTTATATCGTAAAAGATATATTGTATATGCGTTCTGCAGTTTATGAATTCAGCCATGGTACCCTGTGTCTATTTAATAATCCTTATGCATTCTGAATTCATACCAGCTGATGTTGATCTCATACAGTATATAAAGCATGCAAATTTAAACATTCGTAATCACAGATTAACCACTATTAACTAAAACCACTGTTGGCTAAGTCTGGGAATATGTATTCTTCTTTATTTTGTAATTTTGTGGTTCCCTATTCCTTTCCAGATGGATGAATTCACATGATGTTCTGCACTGTTTATAAATAAAGGCAAAAATGATGGCAAATTCAAACAGAATAATATCCATATTGTAGGCCATGAATTCCTCTAGATTTTGAATTGTATGACTTGTCTTTCATTTCCATCAATTCCTTGTGAAAACAGTTAATAAACACTTAATTAAGGCACAAATATTAAGTGTATTTATTTGAAGTGTACTTATTTGAAACAGAATAACTGAAATTCATAATTAATCATTTCTCACAAACCTTGCTGCATTAAACTGCCCTTTACCATATGTAGCAAAGAGTGCTCACACTCTGAATTTCCTGTGTGACTTGCTGGGTGCTAATTTCACAATGACAGATATTAGCACTTGATATGCTTTTTAAATGAATAATATAATTTTTAACTTAATAAATAACATCCAGTGTGTAACGATGCGTTGGTCGGGACCCTATGCAGACGGTATAATCCGGAAGACAGTGAACGGATACGGGGAGGAGACGACGAGGAACTGGGCAGGTTGATAAACAAGGGGTCGTGATAACTGTGCACTGGTGCTCGGGGGGGTGTGGTCCAGGCAAACAAGTCCAAGGGAGTCCAAAGGGAAATCCTGGGTGTAGTCCAAAAGTCCAGAGCCGGGTAATCCAAATGAGACAAAGTCAAGACAAGATTTAAAACCCAGAATGGGATCCAGTGCAGGGACGAGGGATAAAAGTGGGCTAACGAGGCCAGGCACTCCGAGCCCAGGACCCAGATGGTCGGGCCACTCCTGGACCTGCTGGTAGGCAGGCTTCTGGGCGTCCATCTTCCAATGCTGAGCCTGGAATAGTGTGAGCGTCTGGCTTATATAAGGGGGGCTGGATAGGAGGCAGGTGCACAAAATCAACATCAAAACATCAAAACATCAAAGTGAAAGAGCCGGAGCGCCCTTAAGAGGAGGGTTTATGATCGTGACACAGGGTCAGTGTATTAGATAGATAGATAATACTTTATTAATCCCCTAGGGAAATTGATGTGTTACAGCAGTCCAGCCCAAGACAAGCAAAAACAGACATCAGAATAGTTATAAAACAAAAATAAATAAAAACAAAAAAATAAAAAATAAATACATACTGTAGGTGTGTGCAAAATGTGATGATGATGATCATAGTCACTGTAAAAACAATAAAATATGTCCAAAATGTGCATAGGTTTATACAGACTGATTGTCCAAAAAGTACAATGGAGCAAACATGCTGTCCATAGAAGAGCAAATGAAGGGCTAACAGTCCTAGCCTAGGGCAGCGTTATACACCCTGACAGCCACCGGGAGGAAAGACCTGCGGAAACGTTCCCTTGAACACCGTAGCTGGAGCAGTCTGTTGCTAAAAGTGCTCCGCTGCCCCGTAACAGTCCCATGAAGCGGATGAGAGGTGTTGTTCATGATGGCTGTGAGCTTGGTCAGCATTCTCCTCTCAGCCACCACCTCCATGGGGTCAAGGCTCATCCCCAACACAGAGCCAGCCTTCTTGATAAGTTTATTGAGCCTA